>NW_028156174.1:0-16191 GCF_964263955.1 Coregonus lavaretus | reverse complement strand
TAGGCTATGTAAGAATAATGTGATTTACCACTGGCTTTGCAAACCCATTCAGGTTTTACATTTCACCTAAGTGATTTCCGAATTGCCTGCGAGGGCTGCTTACAACTAGGCTCCGTCTCCTTAAAAACATAGTTCTACGTAATACCTGGAGTCCATGCATATTGATCAGGTAAATGTGTAGACCGGAGACACAAGCAGAGCAGCTTTAAATATTCAGAGTACTTTCCGTTAAGCCCCCTCTTAATATTGGCCCAGCGAGAAGGAGGGGGGTTAGTTTAACACGACCATAGCCAGCATGGAAATAACCTAGGTTACTTCCAGTCCAAGAAGCTTTCCAATTGGACCAATTCAAGTGCCACTTGAAATTACTTCTCCTGAGTTTTGTGTGACAAGGGAGCAAACAGGTTTGATCCCAAAGACAACCTGCCCTAACGCCTCCAACATGATCAAAACCCCACCCCTATAGCACACACAAACACACACGAAAACAAAGCAATGGTATAAATATGGTATATGCAGCCACTGGAACAAAACTCACAGTAATTGTAATAGGAAGTGAATATGATAAACTGAAAATGAAAACACAAATGTGCATGCTACTTACTCTCCGTTATGCTGGAGCCGGTCGGGTAGGAAGATGGCGGGGAATGCAAACATCTGAGGCTGGAGAAAGAGAAGGAAACGTTTTGAATTCCTGAATGATTTAGAAAGGCGGCATAGGATAATTATGTCAGCTTGATTGAGGCCGGATTAGCCGAAGTCTAGATGTTGTGTTTCACTACGTCTAATACATGCGCTTATACAATGTGAGCACTGTTCGTGACTGCGAACTCACAGTTTTAACACCAACTAAGCCCTGACAAAATAGGAGGCAGTAGGCCTACAGTCGCTTTTGTAATAAACATGAAAACCACAGAGCTACGGCTACTGAAGTGGCCTCTTAACCGAACCCAGTGACATATGTGGTTATTGATCATGCCTATAGTTTGTGAAAATGAAATAATGTAATACGCCTAGTTTTCTTTAGGTTATATTGTGGCAGACTAATCATTTTCACCAAAATGATACAATTTGAAACATGGTCGCCAAAACTACTAGGCCTACAGCGAAAGAGCTGCATCAAAGACAATACCATTGGCAAAACGTTCTTAATTGAAATGGTCCAGTTGATCAACATTTAATTATTACAACGCAACGCATAGATATTTATTTAACATGAAAACACTTTTTGGAAAAACGCACGCTGGGCAGTGGGCCAGGGTTGCTCTGCTGCTTAATACCAGCCGAGGCCAAGCCCGACTAGAGGGTGAGCCACTGCGCCTTACACCCTCACCAGCCCGGGTGGAGGCACTCTGTCTGCTGGGCTCTGAGCAAAGCAAGTGCCCAGACTGTCACGATAATATTGACATATCGTGTTTTCCGATTCATATTCGGAAGTAAGTCAGACAGACATGTCAAACCTTATCAAATTGACTATATTATGTTTTCTTCGTTTAAATAACGTTATTTTTTACGCATGTTGCGCAATATACCATAGCCTTTAGACAAAAACCTATAGCCTAGTCGCCCCATGGGCCTAAATGATTGCTTTCGTCCCTCACCAAAATTTAAAAGGGTTCACATGTGGCAAAATGGCAAAACTACCCCAAAATATGGTGTGAATTGACTCTGTTACAAACAGATTTTTCAAACGTGTTCCTGCCCGATTGTCATCACTAAGCACCCCTCCTAAGCATCTCTCCCCTACATATCTTCTTTAGCTTTAATGAGCCTCGTTAAGATCGCAATAATATTCCACCCACTAATTGCTCATCGCCATTCAACAAATAGGCAAGCCTTGTCTTATACTTCACGAGAGCTGTGCAGTGGGAGGGTAGTGTTGAGATTGGAGTTTCTGATAACCCCCAGTGCTTGCAACAGAAGTGGTGAAAGCCCTAGTCTACGTACTGGCTTATGATTGGCACGCTTGACAGTGATTGGCAGGGCTGCCATGACAACCTCACAACCACACCAAGAAGACCAATAGAAAAGTGAAACAAAATGTTTCAATGCTACACTCACGGTGGATTTAGGGGGAGATATTATGAGGCTGGTGTCATTAGGCGATAGCTATTGAATCTTACAATCTTTACTCGTCGTTTCTTTTTCTTGATAATTGTATTTCTCTCTCAGGTCATTCCATGGTTTTCAGATCCCCTTTAGAGCTTTATCCCTCCCATTTCTTCCTGCCAAACATCACTGAGCGCCCTGTGCTCTTGGCGAGCAGCACTCCCACCAGGTCTCCAGAAGACTTGTCAATGTTTGCGCTACCGACCCTCAACTTCTCTCCGGAGCAAGTGGCGAGCGTCTGTGAGACGCTGGAGGAAACCGGAGACATTGAACGGCTGGGACGATTCCTGTGGTCCCTGCCGGTGGCACCGGGAGCATGCGAGCAGATCAACAAGCATGAGTCCATCCTGCGAGCTCGCGCAGTGGTTGCTTTCCACACCGGGAACTTCCGAGACCTTTATCACATCTTGGAGAACCACAAGTTTACCAAGGACTCCCATGGCAAACTGCAGGCCATGTGGCTGGAGGCACACTACCAGGAGGCCGAGAAGCTGCGCGGTCGCCCATTAGGACCGGTTGACAAGTACAGGGTACGGAAGAAGTTCCCCCTGCCCAGGACCATCTGGGACGGGGAGCAGAAGACGCACTGTTTCAAAGAGAGGACGCGCGGTCTGTTAAGGGAGTGGTACCTTCAGGACCCATATCCAAACCCTAGCAAGAAAAGGGAACTGGCTCAAGCCACTGGACTCACTCCTACACAAGTCGGAAATTGGTTTAAAAACCGGAGGCAACGAGACAGAGCCGCCGCAGCAAAAAACAGGTCAGTGCGCTGTTCATTTGTCAAAGCATAGGCTAACAGGACCAAATAGGCTAAACTAATTCCTGTAAGCTGAATGCAAATATACCATGTAAATGTAAAACTTCATCGTAGTAATTAACAAGGTTATAGAGGGGTTAGAAATGAGCAACTCATTTACCTATGCAATCAGGGGCTACACAAAATAGTTATTTGCGGTTCTATATATAACCTTTTTTTCAAAGCGTGTACAGAAACATCTAACTATTATTGCTGTCCAAAATAATCCAAAATATATTAATATGTGTCAAAGATTTTCGTGCGTAAAACATTCTTATACGTAAAACACACAACTCTCTCCAAATTCGAAAACGTGTAGGCTAGGCTACGCTGGTATGCTAGTATCCCTGATAAGCTAAATGAAAACATCAATGTATGCGTTAGATAACAAAACAGGAAGTACACACAAAGAAAATCAGCAGCACTGCAAATCTTGAAGTTGTCCTATTTTCCAGACAAAACAGCAAATACTGATTGATAAGGATGTCTGTTAAACTTGGAATACAGCATGTTGTGGTGATGCTACGTTTTTACTTGATTCTCATCTTGAAACCCAACAGAGTGTTGTTATCTTCTCTCAACAAGTGAACGTTTTGGTCTGAAAACTTGACATACACTGCAGGGGTGATATAGATTTTGTTCACAAACAGTAAACAAAACAAAACACCTACGATCAAATAGGTTATTGGTTAGTTGTTTAATCAAAATAATAGACGATACATGTAGCAGCTGTAAAAGGCCCGTGTAGACTAAGAAACCACACACAAAAAAGATTACATTCACATTTTAGCAGACGCTCTTATCCAGAGCGACACAGTTTTTCAGTGAGTGCATACATTTTCTTACTGGCCCCACGTGGGAATCGAACCCACAACCCTGGCGTTGCAAACGCCATGCTCTACCAACTGAGCTACACGGGACAGGTTTAGAGTTTCAAAATGAATGTATGTTCAGTTACCATTATTATTATTTTTTATTCGTGGTGCTTTTTACACATACGAAACGTATACATTAGACTTTAGACGTTTGGAAATGATTGATGCATAACATTTGATATTAGCTGTCAACATAAATACAAAATATTTATTCTGAAATTATAGCCTGTTTTGCAGCCATGTTTTCGATTCACAATGTGTGTAGACTATTATACATTTGCAATGCAATAATTAATGACAAATTGGTGAACTGAATAAAAACAGAAAAGTTGGTGAAAAAATTGAATAGAAGAACACAGCTACATTTTTTCATCTGCATTTTCTCAGTGATAAAATCGGAGGCCTACATCATGGATTGATTCATTTAGCATGATTGCAATTATTCCACATTTGACGTGTCAGTAAATCAAAACAATCAGAAAAATGGAGTCTCTCATTCATTTGGATGTAGGCCTGTAGTCTGTCATTCATTTGGATGTAGGATATGACAAAATCAACGATAAAAGACAGTTCTCAAATTACATTGGCCATGGTTTAAGAATAACTAACAACCAGCCTATTACTCTAATATACACTGTCATATTTCCCCATATTTCATATTTATTTTCTGCTTTGTTTTAGACTATTCTTACCCCCGTTAGGCCTATATGAAGGCTAGAGAGCTGCATTTGTTAAAGGCATGGCAGGGAGTGAATGACAAGCAGGCTGAGCGGAATTTTGCAGAGGGACACTGTATTTAATTGGTATGTTATTTTCCCTTTCTTTATATTCTCCAGACTTCAGCACCAGGGAATAGGACAGAACGGTATGCGGTCCCTTTCAGAATCCGGGTGCACTCCACGCAGCTCGGCGGAATCGCCGTCTACCGCGGCCAGTCCTACTACCAGCATCTCCAGTATGACAGAGCGAGTTGACACTGGAACGTCCATTCTTTCAGTAACCTCCAGTGACTCCGAGTGCGACGTATGATATAAAAAAGAGAAATATTTACAGGAAATATGGACCAGAAAAAAACCTATGAAATATCGGGGATGAAAAAAGGACCAATTGATATAAATATTTAAAAAAAGATTTTTTTTTAAACACGTATTTTTAAAGCGCTTTCAATGGATCCACCACCCCCCCCCCACACACACACACACACACCACTACCTGCATGATGTTTTTTTGTATCTGGGAAAAATACCCTGTTCAATATTTCTACAAGGATCATCGAGAAGAGGGAATTAATTACCAGAGGGTGTTTATCGCCATTTCATCTCTGTTTTAGTCCAAGTGATGATGCCGCTCAGCCAAGATGCAATCCTGTTTTACTTTATGATCATCAGACAATCATTTACGTTATAAGCACCTTTTTACTACACTTCTGTCACTGCCTGTCTGGGGTGAATGGTGAAATGTGGAACCGAATCGTTATGACTGTATCAGATTTTATTTTTATTTCAAGATTTTATATTGAATTATGTATATCTCAAATAATGCGATCATTCTCCCGGTCTGTAATATCCTATATGTGTAGATATGTAAATAATGCGATCATTCTCCCGGTCTGTAATATCCTATATGTGTAGATATGTAAATAATGCGATCATTCTCCCGGTCTGTAATATCCTATGTGTAGATATGCTTGTACATAATGTTGCTCTCCCTTCTCCATCTTTTCTATCCTTGTTCACTTTTCTTGACTTGGTGTTCCTACATAAAATATTTGTCAAAACGTAAAAAAGTGCTCTATACGTTTTGTTAGGTAGTTTGTTTTTATACCTAACATGGATAATGACGCTAGATACACCTGTTATCAGTCACAGTTATGCAAAACGATTTAATATAAACATTGGAATATTCTTCAATGACAATTCCAGTCGTATATTTCCCCGTGCGTCGCCTAAAGCGCTTATTATTCAAGGTTTCCTTCTTGCGTGTTTATGTTCATGTATATTTCTAAATCAAAATACAGTATTCCATTTTCTTATATATTCTGCATTAAGTCTCTCTATTAAGTGAGTGTTCATTGTCCACCATCAAGCGTTGATGAGCATATATGTTGAGAAGTGGTAATATTATGCTCAGACGAGCATGATGTTTCTGATGCGCATGCTGTGGTCCTTTTACGATACTAGGCGACACAAATAGCCTACGTGTCCAAAGCCATACACAAGATGTTGAACAAAAATATTTTTCCCCCTAAATATATGCATGTGTTATGGTAAACGTCAGAGTAATGTAGGCCTAGCTCTTAAACCAGAGTCCCGTTTCCCCTTTTGTTTATGGTTGCCAGTGAATACAGAAATTAAGTAAACGCGCCATTAAATGGACTAAGCATGGTGGACTCCTCCCCTGCCTCAATCTCCCATTGTGAAAGAGCCTTTCTTTACCCATGGAAGAGCATTCCCCCCAGAAAAGCTTTCTCCCTGCATTCTATCCTAAATTCAAAACCAATCATAATAACTTGTATATTTACAAGTGAACTGAAAATAATTATGATGGTACATTACAGTTGTTCTTAGACAGAGTTCACGTTCTCTAAAACCCGTCCAACATGTTTTGTAGCTGTAAAATAATTAGTGTTCAATGCACTGTGGGGACAGGACGTCTCTTTTGAAAGGAGAAATAAGTAGGCCAGAGCATATACTTCTGAGGCTACAACTATGTTATTCTATGTTGGTGGAATAATAACGAACAGCTCAATTAAACAGGTCAACAGCATGAACTTTTAAGACACACAACAGAATGCATGTGTATGCACGTAGTGTATCAATTGTATCGGCATTGGCATTGTCATATGTCTTTGACACTCTTGATATCTTACATGTATAGTCCCGTGTAGCTCAGTTGGTAGAGCATGGCGTTTGCAACGCCGGGGTTGTGGGTTCGATTCCCACGGGGGGCCAGTATGAAAATGTATGCATTTACTAACTGTAAGTCGCTCTGGATAAGAGCTTCTGCTAAATGACTGAAATGTAAATATCTTAATGAGCTGCATTTCAAAAAGGCTAGGCGACATGTATTGAATATATCATATGATTATCCTTAGTCCAACTAAAAGACATTGACATAAAGTGAAACGAATAAATGGTGATAGTGAGAACAGAATACATTCCGTGGCCAAGATCCTCATTGGAATGTCCGTAGATATGGATGTATTTTTCTGACAATATTCCAACCCAGAATATTCACATGACAACAACTTCAACTAACTACAAGGTACACCAATAACCAACTTTTATACAATGTTACTCGCTTATCTAACTCGGTACTTGAATGTGTCTGTAATGTGTGTGTGTTTTACTGAGAATGTCATGTCAAATTCTCAATGTCGTATTCGGTCCTATCCACGTGTTGTTTTGACACAATTGATGCTAAATCAGTTTTCACTGACCATAGGCTAGCTCGGTTACTCATATCGTTTCTCACCGTGAGATGTATACCAAAACAACCCTAAAACAACATTAATAAAAAATAACTATGCCCTAGTGCAAACTAAGTGCTGAAAAAAAATGAACTGATTCGAGCGCAATCATTGGAAGTTGTGATTGTGATAAATCTGTATTTAAGCCCGTTTTAACTCTTAAATGCATCTGCAGCAGAAAGATAGGGCCTATCACCCGCATGGGTCAGTGGAGACCATAGCTGATCTTTATCACCGCAGCAGCCCCTTCAGACCACATTCGTTTATTGGCGACGACAAGTCCCAGCCATGATGAAGATGAAATTAATCGGAAACTGAAGAGAATTGTTATCAATAAAAAGGATGGGGGGGATTATAACGCAGATGTCCGCTATAACAATCATATAGTCTCTATAGAAGTGGATCATAATTGTATTTAAGCTGGCCCACACAACCGTACAAATATTTTAAATGGAAGTTAAATAAACTTGTATGTATTTATTCTTACTAAACTTATTCAGAAAATACAACTTTCTTATATACAAATAGGCCTATTGACATTTGGCACATTTTTTACTTTGCAGGTGGTTGACATTTTGCTCGTGGCATGGGCCTATATATAACATATAACATATATTACCTATAATTATAAGTGGATGAGGTCTGTTGTTTCATCAGGGATCATTACTAGTGCAGGCTTTCGTTCGTGATCTGTCAAGTCGAATATGTATCATGAGACAAAATAACTTTGCCAGGAGTAATCGGCGTGTGTGATACTCAGATCTAAATACGTAGGCCTACAGAAAGTAAACGAGAATGTGAGACAAGTGCAGCAACATTGGTCGGGCATGTTTTTTTTTTCAATCCCTAGCTGTGTGTCTGGTCTATAGTGCGTGTGTCAAACAAACAGAATAATGGATTAATTGTCCTATTCCCATAACCTTGCAAGCATAGAGGCAGCCCCAAACTATTTGGCCATGGTTTGCAGTGAGAAAGGCTTGCACTGCCCTGTTTTTCGCTGATTTCATCGGTTAACTGAACACAACTTTTCTATTCGTGTGTATTCATGCAGCTCTCAAAGAGCGGCAGTTCCCTCTGACCCGGATTCAGCACCTGCAGCAGCCGCGCAGCTTCACAGCGCACAGTGCAGGCGTTCTTGTTAGGACCGGGCCTTCTGGCTAAAAACGCTCCCCCTCCTTTTCAAGTAGGCCTTGAAAAAGGTAAGACGTAGAATTAAAACTATTTGTAGCCTATAGTAGTATTGGTGGAGAAAGCTATACTGAGCCATACAAACACAAGTTCAGTGTTTTTAAGTGTTTCAGTGACAAAACAATTGTTTATTAGACAACAGGTAACTAACTGTTGAGGCAAACTTGGATTATTATAATAATTTTTATACAATTCAGGGTGTATTCAATTGCAATTTGGAAACTATTTTCATTGGCTACTCAAAGCATGCATTTTTACACAATATTTCAAGGAATTCGAGGCATATTTTGGATTTCAAAGGATCATATTAGAACAACTAGATGTTTTGACCATAGGTTTGGACAAGAATATGTGTGTGTTTAGTAAATTAGAGAAGAACATGAAAAAAGGGGGATTTCCATGCTGTTCAAAACTGAAAAGGGAGCAGTCTATGATTTGTTCTCGGGAATGCCATAAAGAACCTGTATGATGTTTCCATGGCATGCAGGGCCTGTGATAAACATGCTTCCCTTTCTAAGACTACTGATTTAAAACTGTAATTCTATTAAATAGTATTTGAGGGGTCACGAGAGGCTATGATACAGGATAAGTGGTGTATAAGCCAGCCGTTTGAACAATAACTTGGAACCATAGGCAGATGGGATCATACCTCCTCTGAAGCTTACCGTTTAAAACTGGTCAGCACAGGGGAAAATGCTTTAATGCTGACTTGTACCATTCCATAACACATTTTAAACAAGCAGAACATGAAAGCAACCCAACTTTAGCTTGTTCATCCGAAACTCACCTCTCTACTGCTCAATGGAGGGGGTGGAGTGTTGGGCATAGCTCTGATCTCGCGCCTTCTGCCCACTAGGCAGACAGACCCATGAGCATCTTAAATACCGCTAGCACCTGTGTTTTCAACAGCTATTCTCATGCCATCTTAGATGGCATTAATGCATGCACTGATCACAGAAAACAAAAACACACCACCAAAGAGAGAAACATGGAGAGAAATAGGACTATAACATTAGTTTGCCAAAACCTGTGCACAAAATTATTTTCACAATATTATTTTAATAGTTTAGCATGATTCATTATTTGATATTGAAATAATGTTTGGTTCTGATGACTAAACATTGCATATCTATGCATTATAAAACAAAATAGGCTTATCAAATAAATACACTTTTACCAAAAGATAAAATATCTTACACACATTTACACATAGCATTTGGAATGAATTTGCTTATGAGCCTCTTGATAGTTTTTTTAAAATTATAATTATTTCATAGCGGTTTGCATAATGTCCCTCAGATTCAGTCTTAGATAATCTTGACAATGATGAAGAACATTTTTCTTTGAAAAAAAGAGCGCACATTTTCAACAAAGTAACCGCATTCAATTGTAACATTTAGGAAATAATGCAACCCAAAACTACACCATATTTCCAATTACTTTGACATAGTGGTGTAGTCCTGTAAAATAAATGTTCTGTTCAGTGAGATTTCCAGACAGAATTACATAGTCCAACTGTCTGTCTAGTTCAGAAGCAACAAACGTCCATTTCACTCATAGAGATCATGTCAGTCAGTAAAAGGATAGAGGACAAAGAAGACGCATCGAGGATGTGAATTGGTAAAAAATTATAAAAGTAAACTGAGCAGAGAAAGAGAGATAGGGAAAGAGAGAGAGAGAGAGAGAGAGAGAGAGAGAGAGAGAGAGAGAGAGAGAGAGAGAGAGAGAGAGAGAGAGAGAGAGAGAGAGAGAGAGAGAGAGAGCCCCGCTGCGCCGGAGAGGTTGCCCCCCAAGCCACTGATAGTCCTCTGCGCCTCCTATTGTGACTCTGCCCAACAATCATGAAACCATTTACAAATTGCCTCATTTACTAAATAATCTTTGACGTCCCAGCAAATACATAATTCGAGAGGAGTTTATTAGCAATAAACCATTTAAACGAATGCCGTAATAGCTGGACTTTGGCGATTTTGTGACACATTTCCCTTGTGAATTGGCGATTGTTCCATGGTCTGTCAGTGAACGCACGGATCTATTGTGACTGAAGGGAGAGTTCCAGGCGAAACGAATCCCTTCACCAGTAATAGCATTGAAAGCGCCGGGTGGACTCAGCCACAAACCCAGAACCCGCTCAGCCGAGGACGAATAACGAGCGACATATTGGCCGCCAGTTGAAGGCAGTAATCACCTTTTCACCCTCTCCGTCTATCCTCGGGATTTGACACTGACCATTTCTAAACTGGCTTAGAAATCGTAATGAATGGAACAATGCAACAAGTCTGGAGCCTATCTCCACACGTAAAAATAGCTAAAAGCATTATAAATATCCCGAGGTCAATTAAAAAACGTTGTTTAAAACTCATGGAATGTTTCCTTAAATTTAGGCCAAGTGGTTGAAAATGTGTTTTATAAACGTTTACCAAACATTTACCAAGTATTCTTTTAACAAGCAGCATCTATAAATAAGGCTACAACTATGATGATGTCATTTTTATAGACATATTAGTGTACATTGTATAATTGTTGTTATCACATAACATATCCTATAACATTATAATTATTGGCATTAATAACATACAACTACAGTTAGGCTATATCTTTTTTTTTTAAATATATTTGTTGTTTTTGTTTCAAATAGTCAACAGGTAGGACACAACCAATCACCTCTAAAAACAAACACTGGCTAATGATCTGTTGGGATGAAGACTGACTGAAAGATTTCAGAATTTGAAATACATCAGTACAGGTTTTTAGAGAGATTAATCTTACAAAAAATTACTTTCTTATCCAAAGGACGGCACAGAACCAAAACCCCGTTCCTTACTCCAGCACCCTTTCCAAAAGGATTTCATTGCACCAACAAAAATATGACTGTCAGGGCATATTTGAGAATTGATTGAAATAAAGCAAAATCATTTTTAGTTTATGTAAATAATGGGAAACTAGAAACGGCAATGGCAGCCTAATTCATGATAATTAGTAATCATATGTGGAGCAGACCTATAGCGCCATAAGTAGCCTATAAACCGCGCCTACACTTAACAAAACGTTGGAGATTGACTCGAGCCTGGTTGCTCTTATCAATTTAACCTCCGTTTAGAGCAGTAGAATGGATTACACACGGAGCAGAGCATGTGCTCACAATGCCCTGAGCACTGGCACGAGTTCAACCTGTCACCATTAACATTAAGCGTGCTGTTACTGACATCTACCGGAATTTGCTTGCAGTAATAAGAGAGAGACGATATGTGAGCTAGGCCTATAAGACGCTGACTCACTGTTAATACAGGAAGGATATAAACGCATTTACATATGTATCACTATGTGGGCTATCCTAATGTCGTCACCATTGAAGAATAAGCCGAGGTGAGGTCAGTACAAATCTAGCTCATTATGAGTTTACATGTAATATTTTAGGCTACAATGACTGAACAGGTTGTGGGCTTATGATGAATTTATGACGGTCAATAGCACACATGTAAAGGCATGCCATGGCATTGTGTCCTACTTGGCCCACTGTTACCAAAACAATAACATTCAGATTAGTAATACGACAATATGCAGCTTAGGTCTACTGAAATAGACACGTTATTAGTTTGCATGTATCCTATGCCTATGCTACTGTCAGAAGAATGTGTAGGCCTATGACAAAAGTGGAGAAGCGTCCTCCATGATGTGAAGTTCACAGTCCATAGGCCTAAAGTCTGGCCCATTTCGCTGCAGTTTCTCGCGCTCCAGTTATTGCCCAGCACCATGGGGACGGCCACCGAACAAGCACGTGCATTAATGTTTTATCATATGAAAGTCAAATGATGTTGGAATACTGAACTGGATTTCCATTTGTGCTAGATCAAGGATTCAGACGACATCGAGTGTAATGGAATCCTGGCTCCCTAGTTAATTTTTCACAACTGATACCCAGAGTTTCTGAGCTTCCGATGAGAAAATCTAATGGGCTCCGTTGGAGCGCTGCCTTTCAGAGTTAAAGTTCGGGGTAAGAGCATGAGACCTGAGGGCTGCTGTAAATGGACAGTAAAACAGGACAACCATTAATAGCTGTCCCGGAAGAGGCTTTGGCGGTACGTGGTTTCAACTTTTACATTTCCACTTTGTGGTCACTATCCCCAAACAGGGTCAACCCTATTTACCCCGTGTAAAGCATGCTGGAAATAGATAGACTACATCTCCATCATGGGATGGATGTTGACAAATATAGCCTATAAATAGGCCTACCAATGGTGAATAGCCTGATAGCCTACACCTTCCTCCACAGTGTGTAAAACATGGGCCTATATCATGTTATATTACTGTCTGATAAAATACTTTAAAACAAGATACTATGTTAAGACAATATATATGCTAGCTGAACAAATACATAGTTGTAGTGCAACATACAAAAATACACACCACATCTAAACATACCATAGTTTCTACTATGTAGTTAGTTTAGAATGGTCAAATACAGTATCTTTGCAGCAACCCCTACAAAAAATATCATCCTCATATTTTGTTGAGTCTTTTCCATTTTCATTGAGCAGCCCAATCCAGCAGCATCACTGTGATTTCTCTAAACAAATCACTCAATCTAAATGCAGACATGAGGACAAAAGATCCACCGAATGTCTGAAACACCACCTCCCCACTAATCCACACAAACACGTCAGATGGATCTCTTCAGGCCTCATTCAGAGGAGCCCTTGTGGAATTGAACGCTGCACCACATCTATATTGAATGTTTTTCACATGAGGTGACTCACTGGATTTTTAAACCACTCTATAAAAAGGCATCTGTCCCAAGGTTCCCCTCCTCATGCATTTTTAAAGGATGCACTGTTCCATCCCCTTGGCTCTCTCTGCGAGCCGAGTTCAGCAGCAGAGCTCCCACCAGAGAAGAGGGGGAGTAGATTCAACTCTACTGTGGCGACTGCTCCGCTGTCCTGACCTACTGCAGCTGATGTGATGTGTTATCAACGCCTCATCCCACCTTGCCACTACAGGTCCAGATACAGATGATGTCAGTCAGATGTCACTAAAGGCAGCAGCAGTCCTGGGAATATATTAAAACTCATTGTGTAAATATGGTGTCTTTATACAACTGAGTCATTTATGTCAGGAGTGGGCCTGGCTTTACGAGGCAGCCATTCAACCATTCTTGAAACCAATTTGAAACCATTGATTCATTGAGATCATTATGTGATTTCATTGTGAAGATGGTGCAATTACACATTTATAAATGTTTAGGTTCATACATAAGTACCTCTCAGGATTTCAAATACACACAGGATAGTATAAAACAAATGGTCCTAACCACTACAATGGTAACTGCCTCAAGGTTAGCCACTGCAATGGTAACTGTCTCAAGGTCCAGCCACTACAAAACCACCACAAACCAATGCTGGCATTAAGATTGCACTGAATGAGCTGTATAAGGCCATAAGTCAACAGGAAAACGCTCATCCAGAGGCAGCGCTCCTAGTGGCCGGGGACTTTAATGCAGGGAAACTTAAATCAGTTCTACCTAATTTCTACCTGCATGTGAAATGTGCAACCAGAGGAAAAAAAACTCTAGACCACCTTTACTCCACACACAGAGACGCATACAAAGCTCTCCCTCGCCCTCCATTTGGCAAATCTGACCATAACTCTATCCTCCTGATTCCTGCTTATAAGCAAAAACTAAAGCAGGAAGCACCAGTGACTCGGTTAATAAAAAAGTGGTCAGATGACGCAGATGCTAAGCTACAGGACTGTTTTGCTAGCACAGACTGGAACATGTTCCGGGATTCTTCAGTTAGCATTGAGGAGTACACCACATCAGTCACTGGCTTCATCAGTAAGTGCATCGATGATGTCGTCCCCACAGTGACCGTACGTACATACCCCAACCAGAAACCATGGATTACAGGCAACATCCGCACTGATCTAAAGGGTAGAGCTGCCGCTTTCAAGGAGCGGGACTCTAACCCGGACGCTTATAAGAAATCCCGCTATGCCCTCCGACGAACCATCAAACAGGCAAAGAGTCAATACAGGACTAAGATTGAATCGTACTACACCGGCTCTGACGATCGTCGGATGTGGCAGGGCTTGAAAACTATTACAGACTACAAAGGGAAGAACAGCCGCGAGCTGCCCAGTGACACAAGACTTCCAGACGAGCTAAACCACTTCTATGCTCGCTTCGAGGCAAGCAACACTGAAGCATGCATGAGAGCACCAGCTGTTCCGGATGACTATGTGATCACGCTCTCCGTAGCTGATGTGAGTAAGACTTTTAAGCAGGTCAACATTCACAAGGCCGCAGGGCCAGGCGGATTACCAGGACGTGTACTCCGAGCATGTGCTGACCAACCGGCAAGTGTCTTCACTGACATTTTCAACATGTCCCTGACTGAGTCTGTAATACCAACATGTTTCAAACAGACCACCATAGTCCCCGTGCCCAAGGACTCTAAGATAACCTGCCTAAATGACTACCGACCCGTAGCACTGATGTCTGTAGCCATGAAGTGCTTTGAAAGGCGGGTCATGGCTCACATCAACACCATTATCCTGTATCAAGGTCCAGCCACTGCAATGGTAACTGCCTCAAGGTCCAGCCACTACAATGGTAACTGCCTCAAGGTCCAGCCACTGCAATGGTAACTTGCAATGGTAACTGCCTCAATGTCCAGCCACTGCAATGGTAACTGCCTCAAGGTCCAGCCACTAAAATGGTAACTGCATCAAGATCCAGCCACTGCAATGGTAACTGCCTCAAGGTCCAGCCACTACAATGGTATCTGCCTCAAGGTCCAGCCACTGCAATGGTAAATTGCAATGGTAACTGCTTCAATGTCCAGCCACTGCAATGGTAACTGTCTCAAGGTCCAGCCACTGCAATAGTTAATGCCTCAAGGTCCAGCCACTTCAATGGTAACTGCCTCAAGGTCCAGCCACTACAATGGTAACTGCCTCAAGGTCCAACCACTACAATGGTAACTGTCTCAAGGTACAGCCACTACAATGGTAAAAGCCTCAAGGTCCAGCCACTACAATGGTAACTGCCTCAATGTCCAGCCACTACAATGGTAACTGCCTCAAGGTCCAGCCATTACAGTGGTAACTGCCTCAAGGTCCAGCCACTACAATGGTAACTGCCTCAAGATCCAACCACTACAATGGTAACTGCCTCAAGGTTCAGCCACTACAATGGTAACTGCCTCAAGGTCCAGCCACTACAATGGTAACTGCCTCAAGGTCCAGCCATTACAGGTGTAATTGTCTCAAGGTCCAGCCACTACAATGGTAACTGCCTCAAGATCCAGCCACTACAATGGTAACTGCTTCAAGGTCCAGCCACTGCAACGGTAACTGCCTCAAGGTCCAGCCACTGCAATGGTAACTTGCAATGGTAACTGTCTCAATGTCCAGCCACTGCAATGGTAACTTTCTCAAGATCCAGCCACTGCAATGGTAACTGCCTCAAGGTCCAGCCACTACAATGGTAACTGCCTCAAGGTCCAGCCACTACAATGGTAACTGCATCAAGGTCCAGCCACTGCAATGGTAACTGCCTCAAGGTCCAGCCACTACAATGGTAACTGCCTCAAGGTCCAGCCACTGCAATGGTAACTTGCAATGGTAACTGCCTCAATGTCCAGCCACTGCAATGGTAACTGCCTCAAGGTCCAGCCACTACAATGGTAACTGCCTCAAGATCCAGCCACTACAATGGTAACTTGCAATGGTAACTGCCTCAATGTCCAGCCACT
>NW_028156175.1:0-65263 GCF_964263955.1 Coregonus lavaretus | reverse complement strand
GAGAGACACAGACAGAGACAGAGAGAGAGAGACACACAGACAGAGAGAGAGAGAGAGAGAGAGAGACACACAGACAGAGAGAGAGAGAGAGAGAGAGAGAGAGAGACAGAGAGAGACAGAGAGAGACAGAGAGAGAGAGAGAGACAGAGAGAGACAGAGAGAGACAGAGAGAGAGACAGAGAGAGACAGAGAGAGACAGAGAGAGAGAGAGAGAGAGAGAGAGAGAGAGACAGAGAGAGAGAGAGAGAGAGAGAGAGAGAGAGAGAGAGAGAGAGAGAGAGAGAGAGAGAGAGACAGAGAGAGAGAGAGAGAGGTGAGTTAGCTAGGACTCAAAGCCTTGGGTTTAGATACAAAGCAGTGTTTCTCAACTCCAGTCCTGGGGATCAACTGTGTATCGAGGTTCTCTTTTCAACCACTTAGTCCCATTGAGGAGCAGTATTATAACCACCTGATGTTATACAGTATGTTCAGGTCCCATTGAGGAGCAGTATTATAACCACCTGATGTTATACAGTATGTTCAGGTCCCATTGAGGAGCAGTATTATAACCACCTGATGTTATACAGTATGTTCAGGTCCCATTGAGGAGCAGTATTATAACCACCTGATGTTATACAGTATGTTCAGGTCCCATTGAGGAGCAGTATTATAACCACCTGATGTTATACAGTATGTTCAGGTCCCATTGAGGAGCAGTATTATAACCACCTGATGTTATACAGTATGTTCAGGTCCCATTGAGGAGCAGTATTATAACCACCTGATGTTATACAGTATGTTCAGGTCCCATTGAGGAGCGGTATTATAACCACCTGATGTTATACAGTATGTTCAGGTCCCATTGAGGAGCAGTATTATAACCACCTGATGTTTTATATTACATTTTACATTTTAGTCATTTTGCAGACGCTCTTATCCAGAGCGACTTACAGTTAGTGAATACATTTTTTTTAATTTTTTTTATACTGCCCCCCCCCCGTGGGAATCAAAACCACAACCCTGGCGTTGCAAACGCCACGCTCTATCAACTGAGCTACATCCCTGCCGGCCATTCCCTACCCTACCCTGGACGACGCTGGGCCAATTGTGCGCCGCCCCATGAGTCTCCCGGTCGCGGCCGGCTGCGACAGAGCCTGGATTCCAACCAGGATCTCTAGTGGCACAGTTAGCACTGCGATGCAGTGCCTTAGACCACTGCGCCACTCAGGAGTACAAGTACAGTATGTTCAGCTGGAGTGAAAGATGGTTGTTAGGCACAGCGCCACACGGTCTCTCACCAGCTATATGGTGGTGCTGGGAGTTGAAGACCCAGACCTCACACAAGATGACCTCTGCCAGAGTAGTTGGGTCTGTGACCATGTACAAGACATCCCATGACTGCCACGTCTTGTAAAAGGTCATGAGAATGAAATGGCAACATTAAATGCCACAGGCCAGGCAGAGGTAATGACGTGTTTTAATGAGCTGGGATCGTATCCACAAAGCATTTCAGAGTAGGAGTGCTGATCTAGGACCAGTTTTGCCTTTTAGATCATTATGAATAACATTATATGGACAGGTGAGGATCTGACCCTAGGTCAGCACTCCTACTCTGAGGTGCTTTGTGGATACACAAATGGGTCCTCAATGCTGCATCAACACCTGTGAAGGAGCTGTATGGTTGAGAGCTGTACGAACGGGCAGGACTTTTCACCGACTTTTCACCGACCCAAACTAAGCAGACTCTTGATAAAGTTATTTTCAGCACTGTTCCAATAAATGTGGTGGCTGCGTAACCAGTCCAGCTTGGTTCGGTTCGGCTCAGTAGTGTGAAAAGCCCTGAAGTGTTTAACACTGGAGAGAAAGAGTGGACGAGCAAGAGGGAAGGAGATAGGGCTGGGTGATATATAGAAGGGGGAAGGAGATAGGGCTGGGTGATATATAGAAGGGGGAAGGAGATAGGGCTGGGTGATATATAGAAGGGGGAAGGAGATAGGGCTGGGTGATATATAGAAGGGGGAAGGAGATAGGGCTGGGTGATATATAGAAGGGGGAAGGAGATAGGGCTGGGTGATATATAGAAGGGGGAAGGAGATAGGGCTGGGTGATATATAGAAGAGGGAAGGAGATAGGGCTGGGTGATATATAGAAGGGGGAAGGAGATAGGGCTGGGTGATATATAGAAGGGGGAAGGAGATAGGGCTGGGTGATATATAGAAGAGGGAAGGAGATAGGGCTGGGTGATATATAGAAGAGGGAAGGAGATAGGGCTGGGTGATATATAGAAGGGGGAAGGAGATAGGGCTGGGTGATATATAGAAGAGGGAAGGAGATAGGGCTGGGTGATATATATAGAAGGGGGAAGGAGATAGGGCTGGGTGATATATAGAAGAGGGAAGGAGATAGGGCTGGGTGATATATAGAAGGGGGAAGGAGATAGGGCTGGGTGATATATATAGAAGGGGGAAGGAGATAGGGCTGGGTGATATATAGAAGGGGGAAGGAGATAGGGCTGGGTGATATATAGAAGGGGGAAGGAGATAGGGCTGGGTGATATATAGAAGGGGGAAGGAGATAGGGCTGGGTGATATATAGAAGAGGGAAGGAGATAGGGCTGGGTGATATATAGAAGGGGGAAGGAGATAGGGCTGGGTGATATATAGAAGGGGGAAGGAGATAGGGCTGGGTGATATATAGAAGAGGGAAGGAGATAGGGCTGGGTGATATATAGAAGAGGGAAGGAGATAGGGCTGGGTGATATATAGAAGAGGGAAGGAGATAGGGCTGGGTGATATATAGAAGAGGGAAGGAGATAGGGCTGGGTGATATATAGAAGGGGGAAGGAGATAGGGCTGGGTGATATATACAATTAATTTGAATGTATGTTTTGGCACGATATTTCAGATGCCTGTCTTGAAAGAAACATGTTTATGTTGTTTTTTTAAAAAGTATGAGCGTTTTTGTCAGCTTTCTCTCATGTCCTTTTGGTCTCTTCTCCTTCCTTCCCGCTGCGACTGTGCATCTTCCCATTTACACACACACACACCAAGCCCCTCCCCCCACACACCAAGCCCCTCCCCCCCACACACCAAGCCCCTCCCCCCCCAGTTTTGGTCCAACAGAATCGGTCATATGGACAAACCCATTGAGACATTATTTTACTGTAATAGAGGAGAAGTTAACCTTTCTAACTACCTTTCTATGTCTCAACTACTCAAATTGCGCGCAGAGCAAGACACTTCTAAAATGAGAGTATCAATGAATATTGATTCTGGAAAATGAATGCTCAGTTTGTCGCGCGGCGGCATTGTCGTACCGCTAGCAGCATTCTAGCCAAATACTGTCACACTAGCTGTCTAGTCTGTGTTTTATAAATGTGCAATAATCATAAAAACAAAAGTATTACAGTAATTTGCAACTCGTTCTAATTCGGAGAAATAAGGTAGGTCACTTGATTTCAACATCTGAACAATGTGGACAGGCTAACATGCTGTTCGAACAGCTGGAGACAGACAGAGGGGTGTGTTCATAACAATTAAACTGTTCTACCTGGTTAGCTAACAAATAGATCCAAGTTGGCTAAACTTGAAATATAAAATATTAGCTGTCTTACTCCCTAACATGTGGGCTTTTGCTTGAGAGATTGTGTAGTGGAAAAGCAGGTGATACTCGTCTTGCAGAGGCCAGTGTCAGGACTCAATACATTGTTCGGATGGATGGCCGTATGTTGGCATCTCACAGGAGAGACACACCTGATCTGTGGCTTTATCCAGGACAAGATGTTCCCACGGAAGTCCAGGAGAGGTGTGAAAACTTTAAATAGACTAAATTAAATGTTACTGGGTGAATTAAAATTGTTGTGTTTGGTTTGTTTCAAGAGCTACGAATGTTCATGTTCTATTGTACTGTGGCGCTATGGATTTATTGATACAGGGGAAACTGTTATTCGACGGTCAGTTCAAAGATGGAGCGACACAGATGTGCGCTACTATCATTTAACCCCCTAGAGTCATCGGCGCACCTGTGGGAATCTAATTAGCATAATATAAAACATCCCAATATAAACCTGTCAGTTTAAGCTAGAGAAATTTGTTTTTGCATTGGATGCGTCTAAATTCCCCGCAAAGGTTGGAGCGTCGGCCTTCTCGCCCGCTCCAGTAGCGCTCACGTCACCAGCTCAGGGCGTGCCCGGCCCAGCATGCATCTGTAGTCTACTTGTGTGCTGCTATAGCCCCTTGCTTTAGCTACTGTCATGGAGTTCACTACATATTGTCATAAAGAAACTGATAAAAACACACAGGTGACAAATCAAGGTGACTTACAAAGATGAGGAGGATCAAGAACAAGAGAGGGAGTGTGGTGACGTAGTGTCCACAACTAAACCCAAGAGAGGGAGTGTGGTGACGTAGTGTCCACAACTAAACCCAAGAGAGGGAGTGTGGTGACGTAGTGTCCACAACTAAACCCAAGAGAGGGAGTGTGGTGACGTAGTGTCCACAACTAAACCCAAGAGAGGGAGTGTGGTGACGTAGTGTCCACAACTAAACCCAAGAGAGGGAGTGTGGTGACGTAGTGTCCACAACTAAACCCAAGAGAGGGAGTGTGGTGACGTAGTGTCCACAACTAAACCCAAGGGAGGGAGTGTGGTGACGTAGTGTCCACAACTAAACCCAAGAGAGGGAGTGTGGTGACGTAGTGTCCACAACTAAACCCAAGAGAGGGAGTGTGGTGACGTAGTGTCCACAACTAAACCCAAGAGAGGGAGTGTGGTGACGTAGTGTCCACAACTAAACCCAAGAGAGGGAGTGTGGTGACGTAGTGTCCACAACTAAACCCAAGAGAGGGAGTGTGGTGACGTAGTGTCCACAACTAAACCCAAAGCATGGTGTAGTTACTACATGCACATTGTGGCAAAGTATTTATAAACAAAAAATCTGATCCTTAAACGTTTCGTTCATTTTCGTTCTATTATCTTTACAATAGGCCATCATTGATTTTGGCCCAACAGCCCTGGCATATTCCCACGTTCAAGAAGCTTTACGTTTTGATTGGGTTATTTTGCCTAAAAACCTTTAGACCTACCTATATTTAAAAATAATATATATATATATATATATATATATATATATATATATATAATAATAATCTGCATCTCTGTCCAGCCTGGCAATAGTGCCCAAAAGATTTAGAGTGTTTATATGCTGTTTAATACGACATGTAGCCTATTTGAAATGATGAGCGCTTCTTACAGTCACCCTTTCAGGTTTATTAAAATACTTTTCATTCAAATCTATATGGTTTGGTTTGAATACTTCAAAACCAAATGGCAGGTCCAGGTAGTCACAAAAAGTAGATGGGTGTTGGTTACATTTTAATTTTAATGAATGGAGCGAATTTGGAGCAGCAGTTCTTTTTCCTGTGAGCACAGAGCGGTTTTTAACCAAGAGGTAGGAAAGGACATGGAGCGCCTTTCCAACCGCTCAACTCCGCTCTGGTGTGCGAGAGAGAGAGAGAGAGTGTGTACGTGTACCTCTCCACGGCCTGGCGGATGTGTGTCATCCAGGAGTTGCGCTCCTCTTTGGAGGCAGTGTGTATCTCATACATCTCAGGCTCTTTGGAGGAGGTGCAGATCAGGAACATGGCCTTCTCCTCGTGGGCCACCTCCCTCACTATCAACTTCTGGAGGGAGATCACTGAGGGCTTGTTGTCCTGGGGAGGAGAGAGAGGCACAAGGCAGCTACAAGTCACACTGAAAGAGAATGACACCAGAAAGCAAAATGGAGGAACTTTTCATAGTTCTAGAACCTGTTCCTGGAGAGCTACCCTCCTTGCAGGTTTACACCAGGGCTCACCAACCCTGTTCCTGGAGAGCTACCCTCCTGCAGGTTTACACCAGGGCTCACCAACCCTGTTCCTGGAGAGCTACCCTCCTGCAGGTTTACACCAGGGCTCACCAACCCTGTTCCTGGAGAGCTACCCTCCTGCAGGTTTACACCAGGGCTCACCAACCCTGTTCCTGGAGAACTACCCTCCTGCAGGTTTACACCAGGGCGAGTAGTTCTCCAGGAACAGGGTTGGAGAGCTACCCTCCTGCAGGTTTACACCAGGACGAGTAGTTCTCCAGGAACAGGGTTGGAGAGCTACCCTCCTGCAGGTTTACACCAGGACGAGTAGTTCTCCAGGAACAGGGTTGGAGAGCTACCCTCCTGCAGGTTTACACCAGGGCGAGTAGTTCTCCAGGAACAGGGTTGGAGAGCTACCCTCCTGCAGGTTTACACCAGGGCGAGTAGTTCTCCAGGAACAGGGTTGGAGAGCCCTGGTGTAAACCTGCAGGAGGGTAGTTCTCCAGGAACAGGGTTGGAGAGCCCTGGTGTAAACCTGCAGGAGGGTAGTTCTCCAGGAACAGGGTTGGAGAGCCCTGGTGTAAACCTGCAGGAGGGTAGTTCTCCAGGAACAGGGTTGGAGAGCCCTGTTCTAGACAGATAAACAGAAGAAGCAGTGTCCATATTTCCGTTGAGAGTTGAGTTAGGATTTTAGTGTGACAGATTCAGTTAGTCGTTCCAGAGAGGAAAACAAAGCGTAGTCAGGTTACAGGGCGGAATTAACTGACACATCAGAATTCACGACTCACCACAGCAGAGAAGACATATCTCTGGTCCTTCTCTTGGAGTAACAATAGCACGTCAGACAGCAGCACAGCCAGTATATCTGAAATGAAAAGGGGAGGTACATTTTTAGACCTGTGTGAAATCAATACAGACAGAAGAGAAAAGATCACTTACTTCAGATTATTGGAGATGCAGCCCCTGAGGCAGGGTTGGGGTCAATTCAGAAAGTAAAACAAATTCCAAACTTTCCCCAATTGAAAAGCATTGAAGAGAATTTGAATTTCTGTGCACTTCCTGAATTGACTGGAGTTGAAATTAAATTGACCCCAACCCTGGCCTGAGGGTCATCCTGTTACCTTTGAGTCTGCCGGAGGCAGCCTTGTGGTTGGCCGTCCCCTCGTGCAGCAGCCTGCGTCGACCCTGGGCCAGGTCCTCTCTGTGGAACACACGGCCATCTTTGTTCTTGCCCAGGGACTTGGGCTCCATCTTGTGGGCGATGTCTCGGAGGCGCGAGGCCTTCTCATGCAGGTTGACCAGGGCATCCACCTGGACGATGCAGTCTTTGATCAGACCCAGAGACCTGGACAACTCGTCGTGTTCCTCCGTCCCCACTGGAGGGAGTAAAGGAGAGGATGAGTTCAGACACTCAGAATGTTGGTATTTCTCTTAGCTCTTTGGGCTTTTAGGTATCTGTGAGGGAGTGTGGTGATGTTTTACTGTTGGATGTAAAAAAAAGGGCTTTATAAAATACATTTCATTGATTAGTTATTCAACTTCAGACACACTGAACATCAGGGAGAAATAACGTTATTCTTTCTAGTCCAACAGTCTTTAACAGAAAGTCGGGCCTAAACCTCAAGAGTCATCGGAGGGTAGAGACCAAGTACATAAACCCTCTGTCTATTAACCTTCTGTGTTCTGCACAATGCGTTCCACCAGCACAGGGTACTTGGTGATGCGTTGTGTCACCAGGAGAATACACTCAGTCACTCCTAATCTTCTCACAACAGACAGATTATTGACTTTCTGGAAGAAAAAGGGACATGCATTATACATACTGTTCACGGACCATGTAGGGCAATCAATAAAATGTTTCTGGTTACACACAGGAGGCCACAAAAGCTGGATGCGAACATGCCACACGTTCATAAATAACCCACTCTCATTAATGTTTCACATCCTCTTTAAAAAAAAGGGGTCAAATCCGCAGTTGCTGCATACATTTTTGGACTTATAACTTAAATGATATACCGTTGAAGTCGAAAGTTTATATATACACCTTGGCCAAATACATTTCAACTCAGTTTTTCACAATTCCTGACATTTAATCCTAGTAAAAAATGCCCTGTCTTAGATCAGTTAGGATCACCACTTTATTTTAAGAATGTGAAATGTCAGAATAATAGTAGAGAGAATTATTTATTTCAGCTTTTATTTCTTTCATCACATTCCCAGTGGGTCAGAAGTTTAAATACACTCAATTAGTATTTGGGGGCATTGCCTTTAAATTGTTTAAATTGGGTCAAACGTGTCGGGTAGCCTTCCACAAGCTTCCCACAATAAGTTGGGTGAATTTTGGCCCATTCCTCCTGACAGAGCTGGTGTAACTGAGTCAGGTTTGTAGGCCTCCTTGCTCGCACACACTTTTTCAGTTCTGCCCACACATTTTCTATAGGATTTAGGTCAGGGCTTTGTGATGGCCTCTCCAATACCCTGACCTTGTTGTCCTTAAGCCATTTTGCCACAACTTTGGATGTATGCTTGGGGTCATTGTCCACTTGGAAGACACATTTTCGACCAAGCTTTAACTTCCTGACTGATGTCTTGAGATGTTGCTTCAATATATCCACATAATTTTCCTTCCTCATGATGCCATCTATTTTGTGAAGTGCACCAGTCCCTCCTGCAAAAAAGCACCCCCACAGCATGATGCTGCCACCCCTGTGCTTCACGGTTGGGATGGTGTTCTTCGGCTTGCAAGCGACCCCCTTTTTCCTCCAAACATAACGATGGTCAATTATGGCCAAACAGTTCTATTTTTGTTTCATCAGACCAGAGGACATTTCTCCAAAAAGTACGATCTTTGTCCCCATGTGCAGTTGCAAACCGTAGTCTGGCTTTTTTATGTCGGTTTTGGAGCAGTGGCTTCTTCCTTGCTGAGCGGCCTTTCAGGTTATGTCAATATAGGACTCGTTTTACTGTGGATATAGATACTTTTGTACCTGTTTTCTCCAGCATCTTCACAAGGTCCTTTGCTGTTGTTCTGGGATTGATTTGCACTTTTCGCACCAAAGTACGTTCATCTCTAGGAGACAGAACGCGTCTCCTTCCTGAGCGGTATGACGGCTGCGTGGTCCCATGGTGTTTATACTTGCGTACTATTGTTTGAACAGATGCACGTGGTACCTTCAGGCGTTTGGAAATTGCTCCCAAGGATGAACCAGAGGTCTACACATTTTTTTCTGAGGTCTTGGCTGATTTCTTTTGATTTTCCCATGATGTCAAGCAAAGAGGCACTGAGTTTGAAGGTAGGCCTTGAAATACATCCACAGGTACACCTCCAATTGACACAAATTATGTCAATTAGCCTATCAGAAGCTTCTAAAGCCACGACATCATTTTCTGGAATGTTCCAAGCTGTTTAAAGGCACAGTCAACTTAGTGTATGTACACTTCTGACCCACTGGAATTGTGATAGAGTGAATTATATGTGAAATAATCTGTCTGTAAACAATTGTTGGAAAAATGACTTGTGTCATGCACAAAGAAGATGTCTTAACCGACTTGCCAAAACTATAGTTTGTTATCAAGAAATTTGTGGAGTGGTTGAAAAACGAGTTTTAATGACTCCAATCCAAGTGTATGTAAATTTCAACTTCAACTGTACTCATTGATTCTTGAAGAATATAACTTGCCTCATGAGCTTAGAACTGGTGTACCCCATCAGAACCCCAAATATAAGCTTGTTTTACTACATTGTAAACGTAAACACTGTATAGCCTAAAGAAATGCTTAAAACTATCATTTTGATATCATGGATGGTCAGTCCTTGCATCAATAGCTATGTCTATGAATTTAAGAATGGTCACATTTCTCCAGGCCCACCCCTCAGTTTTTGACCAAAACAGAGGCGAGGGTGACCGCTTTCAACTGCAGACAGCCCCCAGATGGTGCTGGACCTTTTGTCAATTTCTAGACTACAGTAATGGAACCAGTAACGACCAACCCGTATGAGGTTCTGGAACTTCTTGTTGCTGTGTAGTTGCTCCTTGTAGTTGCCGACAGCCTCGGTGTGGTGGCTGCAGAAATCCCCATAGCTCTCCTTCATCTGCTCCCCTATGTCACCTGAAAACTGGAGCAGAGACCGGAATGAGGAGAAACTGTAGATAGTCTGCCTCCTCTCTCTGACAGTTTAAACCAACGCAATACGGTATGACTATACACACACACATGATCCTTTTGACATATAAAGGGAAGAGGAACTCAGAGAGGAACACTGTCGAGGTAATTGGGACACAGCGTCTGATTTGTCGAGTAAATTTAATGCAGTAAAATCCAATAAAATGCAAATTAATTACTTAAAAATCATACAATGTGATTTTCTGGATTTTTGTTTTAGATTCCGTCTCTCACAGTTGAAGTGTATCTATGATAAAAAATTACAGACCTCTACATGCTTTGTAAGTAGGAAAACCTGCAAAATCGGCAGTGTATCAAATACTTGTTCTCCCCACTGTGTGTGTGTGTGTGTGTGTGTGTGTGTGTGTGTGTGTGTGTGTGTGTGTGTGTGTGTGTGTGTGTGTGTGTGTGTGTGTGTGTGTGTGTGTGTGTGTGTGTGTGTATGTATGTATATATATATATATGACTGTGTGTGTAGTCTCTACCTGAGTGGTGAGGATGTCAGCGAGTCTCTGTATGTTGTAGTTCCTGTCGCTGCCGGGCTGCATGGCGTCTCGCCGCCGCTCTTTGAGGCGGGACAGGAAGTGTGTGTGCAGCTGTAGCAGGGTCTCCAGGCGTGGGAACAGATCGTCCAGGTGAAGGTGCTCCTTCAGCTCCCTGACGTACACACGCAGCATGATCTTCAGGATCCGCACGTGGTGCATCTCTGTCTGTATCAGCTCTGTTGGGAGAAATACAGCCCGGCAGACAGACGGGGGTTCAACATCTAGTTGGTCTTTAAAAAGGAATTTGCTTTTCAACCACTGGACTCCATTTATTGTGAAATTGTTCGATATTACTGCACTGTCGGCGCTAGAAGCACAAGCATTTCGCTACACCCGCTATAACATCTGCTAAACACATGTATGTGACAAATAAAAATTGATTTGATGTCAATAATAAAACAATGGCAAGTCCAGACAAACAGAAAAATGGTACAAATGGCTTTGAAAAAAAGATAAGTTGCGCTTCTCCATTTCCCTAACTTACCTTTTAATCATAAACTTAATCACAGATATAACTATAAAAACACAATGAAAGCCAACATAAGACAAATGAACATAAATTGTCTAAAACAGGGGTGTCAAACGTCCGGCCCGCGGGCCGAATCAGGCCCGCAAACGGGTTTAATCCGGCCTGCGAGATGATTAAAAAAATAAAAAATAATAATAATAATAATAATAATAATTTTGTAAAGTATAAAAATGCGCTGCAATTTTTCGATTAAATAAACTGCTGTTCCAATTGCGTCCACTGGATGGCGCAATAGCAATTGTGTTAAGCAAGCAAACTGTTTATACCGGGGCAGAGCAAGTAGGTCAAGCACGTGCAGCCAATGAGCTACTTTGTTTTGCCCGCGATATTTATTACGGCTTCTACTTTTAACATTATGTGCTTTGGCACCCTCATTGCCCCAATATGTCTCTGTCAAAAAAGAGAAAAGTGGACGCAGAGTGCAGAGTGTTCCAAGAAAAATTGTCATCCTATTTATTCACGGAATTGAATGGGAAAGCTGTATGTTTGGTGTGTTCAGAGCATGTTGCAGTGCTGAAAGAATATAACCTTCGTCGCCACTATGTGAGTCTTCATGCCGACAAATATGACAACTTTCAAGGACAGCGGAGATGAGAGAAGGTGAATGAACTGTTGGCGGGTCTGAAGAAACAGCAGTCTGTGTTTACTCACAGCCGAGACATCAGTGACGCTGCAGTGAAAGCTAGCTACCTCATTGCTAATGAAATCGCAGTGGCTTCAAAACCATTTAGTGAGGGTGAATTTGTAAAAACATGCATGATGAAGGCAGCGGAGATTGTGTGCCCTGAAAAGCGGCAGGCTTTTGCAAATATCAGCCTGACAAGAAACACAGTTGCAGACAGGATTTCCGATCTTTCAGTGGATTTGGACAGCCAGTTGAAGCAAAAAGTAAAGTCATTTATTGCGTTTTCGGTTGCAATTGATGAAAGCACGGATATTACAGATGTTGCACAACTGGCCACTTTCATCTGCGGAGTTGATGACACATTGACCGTCACCGAGGAGTTCGTGGAGTTGGTGCCGATGACAGATACAACGACAGCAGCTGATATTTTTACCGCACTCGTCGGCGCGCTGGACAGGGTCGGAGTGGACTGGTCCCGCGCTGTCAGCCTGGCTACAGATGGTGCGCCCTCAATGATCGGGAAAAAAGCAGGCGTTGTGACAAAGTTCAGAGAGAAAGTGCAATCTGCAAATGGAGGACGTGATTTTTTGACTTTTCACTGTATTTTGCACCAGGAGGCTTTGTGTTGCAAGTCATTAAAGATGGATAACGTCATGAAGGTGGTCATCCAAACTGTTAATTTCATCCGATCCAGAAGCCTGAATCACCGTCAGTTTGACAGCCTTCTCAGAGAGAAAGACCACATCTATGGCCTGCCATACCACACTGAGGTAAGATGGTTAAGCCGAGGTGCTGAGGCGTTTCTTTGATTTACGAGAAGAAATTGAACAGTTCATGGAAGAAAAGGGCAAACCAGTGTTAGAATTTCATTCCGCAGAATGGATGCAGGACCTTGCATTTATGGTGGATGTTACAGAGCACCTGAATAACTTGAACAAACAGCTGCAAGGGCGCAACAAAGTTGTCACGCAGTATTATGACAGCATACGTTCTTTCAAGTTGAAGCTGTCATTGTGGGAGACGCAACTTGCCGGTGGTGATGCAGCTCACTTCCCCTGTCTGAAAAATGTGTGCGCGACCCAACATGTGGCAGACATGAAGCGGTTCAAAGATAAAATAACGGGACTGTTACGGGAGTTTGAGCAACGCTTTCAGATTTATGTTTATATGTTTTTATGTTGATGTGCTATTGTTTTTAATTGATTTTATTTTATTTGTATATTTAACCTATTCTTGACTCTGTGGTTCTTGCACTTGTTTGGGGAACAGGATTTCATTATTTTTATCTACATTTCTGCCTGAGAAATGACACCCTGATATAGTTCTGTGATCTGTGATATACTTCTGTGAATCACTGAGGCATTGTGTGTTTGTGTGTTCTTTGTCCTCAGAACTTTCAAATAACTTGAGGTGTTTTATGATTAATAGTGATGTTGTGCTTTTGGACACTGTCCTCAGGCTCCAGCTTTATGTTTATATGTTTTTATGTTGATGTGCTATTGTTTTTAATTTATTTTATTTTATTTGTATATTTAACCTATTCTTGACTCTGTGGTTCTTGCACTTGTTTGGGGAACAGGATTTCATTATTTTTATCTACATTTCTGCCTGAGAAATGACACCCTGATATAGTTCTGTGATCTGTGAAACAGTTCTGTTAATCACTGAGGCATTGTGTGTTTGTGTGTTCTTTTTCTTTAGAATTTTCAAATAAACTTGACGTGTTTTATGATTAATAGTGATGTTGTGCTTGTACTATTTTGGACACACTGTCCTCAGGCTCCAGCTTTATGTTGTATGTTGATCGTATTAAAACAAAGAAAACAATCTGAAGTTGTTGTTTTTAAGTTATATATATATACACCATGATTTTTCCGGTCCGGCCCACTTGGGAATAGATTTTCCTCCATGTGGCCCCTGAGCTAAAATGAGTTTGACACCCCTGGTCTAAAACATCAGAATACAACATAAAAGACAGTGAAATGTACCGTAGATAACGTCCTGTCTCTTGACCATCTCCTTGGAATACAACATAAAAGACAGTGAAATGTACCGTAGATAACGTCCTGTCTCTTGACCATCTCCTTGGTGTGTTTCTTCAGGTACTGTTGGTCCACAGCCAGACTCCATGACTCCACCTATAATATATACGATGTAATAGATCATACAAATATATAATAATAATAATAATAATAATAATAATAAATACACTGAACAAAAATATAAACACAACATTCAACAATTTCAAAGATTTTATTGAGTTACAGTTCATATGAGGAAATCAGTCAATTTAAATAAATTCATTAGGCCCTAATCTATGGTTTTCACACGACTGGGAATACAGATATGCATCTGTTGGTCACAGATACCTTAAAAGAAATGGGCCTCAGGATCTCGTCAAGGTATTTCTGCGCATTCAAATTGCCATCGATAAAATGCAATTGTGTTCGTTGTCCGTAGCTTATGCCTGCCCATACCATAACCCTACCGCCACCATGGGGCACTCTGTTCACAACGTTGACATCAGCATACCGCTCGCCCACACAACGCCATACACGTAGTCTGCGGTTGTGAGGCCGGTTGGACGTACTGCCAAATTCTTTCAAATGACATTGGAGGTGGCTTATGGTAGAGAAATGAGCATTCAATTCCCTGGCAACAGCTCTGGTGGACATTCCTGCAGTCAGCATGCCAATTGCACGCTCCCTCAAAACTTGGAGACATCTGTGGCATTGTGTTGTGACAAAACTGCACATTTTAGAGTGGCTTTTTATTGTCCCCAGCACAAGGTGCACCTGTGTAATGATCATGCTGTTTAATCAGCTTCTTGATATGCCACACCTGTCAGGTGGATGGATTATCTTGGCAAAGGAGAAATACATGCTCACTAACAGGGATGTAAACAAATTTGTGCACAAAATTTGAGATAAATACGCTTTTTGTGCGAATGGAACAACTTTTATTTCAGCTCATGAAACATGGGACCAACACTTCACATGTTGTGTTTTATATTCGAGTTCAGTGTACAATAATACAATACCTCCAGGTCCTGGGCATCTGAATCCAGATCAGCTCGAAATGTAGAGTAGTACGCATCTGGGGAAGGGGAGGGGCGGGTCACAGAACAGCACGGCTCAAATTATTATGATTAGTGTGCAGCACAACTCAACTGAAATGTATTTTGAATGCCTTCAATAGGTGATGTTCCTAATTGTCACATCATATGATTTACCAACATGTGCAATTAAATGCAAAAGTAATAATCCAACCTGTGTTACGGCCAGTAAGAACCCATAGTGATCTACCACGGTCTGTGTGGATGGCTGGTTGTCTTTCTACTGTCGCAGCTCTAGGAGCCACAGTACTGCTAGACAACCTCGGCTAGAGGTCTCTCCCCCACGCACTAGCTTAATGAAACTGGGTGAGGCCCCATCTCCCTCCCCATAGCCCACGCAATCTACATATCGGTTACATAACCTACCATAACAGGGTTAGACAACCCTCCCCCCTGGAGAGCTACCCTCCCCCCTGGAGAGCTACCCTCCCCCCTGGAGAGCTACCCTCCCCCTGGAGAGCTACCCTCCCCCCTGGAGAGCTACCCTCCCCCCTGGAGAGCTACCCTCCCACTGGAGAGAGAGCTAGGGGGAGGGAGAGCTACCCTCCCCCTGGAGAGCTACCCTCCCCCTGGAGAGCTACCCTCCCCCTGGAGAGCTACCCTCCCCCCTGGAGAGCTACCCTCCCCCCTGGAGAGCTACCCTCCCCCCTGGAGAGCTACCCTCCCCCTGGAGAGCTACCCTCCACCTGGAGTGCTACCCCCCCCCTGGAGAGCTACCCTCCCCCTGGAGGGAGAGCTAGGGGGAGGGAGAGCTACCCTCCACCTGGAGAGCTACCTCCCCCCTGGAGAGCTACCCTCCCCCCTGGAGAGCTACCCTCCCCCCTGGAGAGCTACCCTCCCCCTGGAGAGCTACCCTCCCCCTGGAGAGCTACCCTCCCCCCTGGAGAGCTACCCTCCCCCTGGAGAGCTACCCTCTCCTGGAGAGCTACCCTCCCCCTGGAGAGCTACCCTCTCCTGGAGAGCTACCCTCCCCCTGGAGAGCTACCCTCCCCCTGGAGAGCTACCCTCCCCCTGGAGAGCTACCGTCCTGCAGGCTCTCTCCAACCCTAATCTAGCCAACAAACACTGATTCTACCAATTAGCTGCTCACCAGGACTTTGATCAGCTGAATCAGGTTAGTTACAACAGAGTTGGAGCAAAAGCCTGCACACCCAGTAGCGGTTGTCCACCCTGGCTGTACAGTACACTCGCCCCAGGTACAGTATCTGAGCTGCGACGCGCAGCAGCTCCCTCCCTAGCCCACTCACCTTCTACAATGATGGAGTCAGTGGTGGAAGGGGCCAGGGAGACGGCGTCCTCGTTGAAGCGCTTGATCCCGAGGCGTAGGCTGTCCAGCTCATCCATGTCCCCTGGGGGGGCTCTGAAAGACGAGCGCCAAAAGGTCTAGAGTGGCATAAACACTGAACATACTGAGAGACTGAGACTTGTCCAGACAACAGACTATTGTACACTAACACTACAGACACAGATACATACTGAACATACTGAGAGACTAATCTAACACTACAGACACAGATAAATACTGAACATACTGAGAGACTACACTAACACTACGAGACCACAGGAGACAGACGACGGCCATAGCTAGACGGCGGCCATAGACTATAGACAGCTATAGACTACAGCAGCCCAGAGGGTCATAGTCTACACGCTAACAGAGACCACACTACCACCACACATGACAAAAACACAGCTTCACGCCACCCTCCTGCAGCCTGCCTGCAAGACGGTCCATCTACGACAGCACCGGCTGTTTTAAAAGGTCCGTAGCTGCTGCATGCCACCTATTAATAACACATCACAGAGATGTAGAGAAAACTAGCGTTTAAGCTGAAAGGCAAGAACGTAGAAATAGCCTAGATTAAACACCACAACCACCGGAATCTTTTCACACAGGTTAAAAGACAGCCAGTACAGGTGCATCAGAGATCAGACCAAGACTAAAGAACAGCTTCTATCACCAGACCATCTGTCTGTTGAACAGCTTATATGCTCAAGGGCACGTCGACAGATCTCCCACAAGGTCAAAAACGGGGACCCGAACCAGCGACCCATCAGCCACCGGCCCAAGCTCCCAACAGCCAGCCCTCCAAGATCCCCCCCCCACAGTTCCACAAGAGCTGCCCCTCAACCATCTGAGACCGCCCCGAGAAAAATCAATCAATGTTATGCATTTTCAGCCATTCCTGAACCTGAGACCAGAAGCAGGCTACCTGAGGGCAATACCAAAACAAATGGTCTATTGATTCTGTATCCTCACAACAAAATCTGCAGAGCTTCAATGATTGTATGCCCCAAATATTCAACATTTGGTTGGTGGCAAGAATTCTATATAATAATTTTAGCTGAAAAGCACGAAGTCTTGAATCTTGCGTCGTTTTATATATCAACTCATAAACCCTGTACCATGGAATCGGTACATCAAAAAATCTCTTCCCAACTATTTTGCAATCTGTATGGCACAGCTGTCAATATCCTGGTCCTCAAATGAAACTGCTATACTTTCCTATTCATGCTATTTTTATTCCTCCGCCAGTTTTGATCCTATATATTGGGCAGACAGACCAGTTCCCTACCTCCTCCCACTGCCACCTGCCTCCTCCATTTTTGAGGTAATGCTGTAATCAATTGGTTGTAATCTTGGATTGAGCAGACCTTCCCATACAATTCTGATAACTCCATGAAAGACATAACTCTACCATTCCAATTTACAATATCATTTAAAAACAAAAAGTCCCTTTTCAAACATTTTTCCCATAAATACAGGTCTTATATCAACCAGCACATTTGAGTTCAGCCATAATGTTTGTTCTATCTTTTCAGGGAAATGAAATTGTAGCCAGCTCTGCAATGCTTGTTTGAAAAAGAAAAAATACAATTTTCAATTAATCGAAGATGAGACATGGCAATCTGCACAAAGGCAAAATGGCCATTTTTAAACAATGGATGAGCTTTTCTTCGTAATCTACTTGAGAACCATTTAGGGTTCAAGTAAAACTTTTGAATAAGTGATGCTTTTAGAGAGGTTTAGTGCCTATATATTTTATAATATCAACCCACCCAATTCATATTCATTATATAGATAGGCACGCTTTATCTTGTCTGGTTTAGCATCCCACAAAAAGCGAAATATATTTTGCTCGTATGATTTGAAAAACGAATAAATCAGGAGTAGGCAGCGCCATAAGTAAGTGAGTAAAGGAAGATATGACTAAGGAGTTAATCAGGGCAATTTTTCCATAAATAGACAGGTATTTACCTCTCCATGGTTGCAGGATCTTGTCTATTTTTACTAGTTTTCTATTGAATTCATCATGGAGAGCTCATTTACATATTTTGTGATATGAATACCAAGTATGTCTACTTCACCGTCAGCCCGTTGTATAGGTAAACTGCAGGGTAATGTAAAGGTTGTATTTTTTTAAAGATCCAATACGTAATATTGTACACTTATCATAATTAGGTTTTAGTCCAGGGAGTCCAGAAAAGTTATCTAGATCTTCAATGAGACATTGCAGGGATCTAGCTTGCGGACTTAATATAAAACTTGAGTCATCGACATACATGGACACCTTTGTTTTTAAGCCTTGGATTTCTAATCCTCTAATGTTGTTATTTGATCTGATTTTAATAGCTAGCATTTCGATGGCCATAACAAATAGATATGGTGACAGCGGACACCCTTGTTTAACTCCTCTTGACAATTCTGAGAAGTAGCTGCTATTTACTATTTTACACCTGGGGTTGCTATATATTACTTTTACCCATTTTATAAGAGAATCACCGAAATTGAAAAAAAATCCAGGCATTTATAAATAAAATCCAGTCTTACTTTATCAAAGGCCTTTTCAAAATCTGCTATAAATACCAGGCCTGGCTTCTTAGATGTTTCATGATGTTCTATTATTTCTAGTAGTATATTATCACCAATGTATCGTCCATGTAAAAAACCTATGATCAGGATGAACAATATCTGGTAAAACCTTAATTCTGAGTGCTATGCATTTCAATAGTATTTTTGCATTACAACATTGAAGTGTTAGAGGCCTCCAGTTTTTAAGATATAAAGATCCAGTCTATTTGCCATCTGTGTCTTGTTTTAATAATAGTGAAATCAGACCTTCCTGCTGAGTACCTGACAGACTACAATTTCTATAAGAGTAGTTAAAACAAGCTCAAAATTGAGCTTTGAGTATATAAAAAAAAGGCTTGATATACCTCTACCAGTATGCCATCAAGCCCTGGGGTTTTTCCACACAAAGGATTTAATAGCCTCAAAAAGTAATTCCTCTGTAATTTGGCCTTTGCACTGGTCTTTCTTGATTTGTCATTTTACTGCATTGTTAGGAGCTAGTAACATAAGCACTTTGCTGCACCCGCTATAACACCTGCAAAACTGTGAACCCGACCAATAAACTTTAATTTGATAAATTAATTACTTTCAGGTGGTGAAAAAAAAACGTGTCCAAAATGTGTCTTTCCTACTACTTATTTAAACTGCATATTAAATCATACTACGTACTATTTAGAACGTACTGTTAAGTAAAAATGAATGCAGTAAGCAACAAATAACAGCATACTAGGCATCCTCCTACTGAGAACGCGTCATTATTGTGCAACTGCGTTGATTCCCGCCATTCGTTCATTTTATGATTATCAGCTCGTCAGACACACGTGGGTCTCAAAATACGATTCGCTTCCTCAATAGTGTGCAGCGAATTCTACTAGATTAAAAGCCTAAATAGGTATGACATCCTGGCATTTAAAGCATACAAATTGTTTGAAATTTCACATAATATAAAACGTTATTTTTTTCCGCATACCCAAAATGCATATTAAGAACGCAAGTATGGGTATTTCTGACACGGCCAAAGACAAAGACAATAAGGTGATAGAGAACAGTGATATAGAGCCTATAACTACAGAGTAGAGCTGGGATGATAAAGCGAAAACTACTGACACCGACATTGCCCTACGTAAGTCATTTTCGGTGATTAGGTTACACAACGTTCATGCTGAATTTTTGATTCTATGAACCATACACTTATTGACCAGCAGCTAGCTTATGTAGCCTATTGATTGATTGGCCAGGTGCCTAGCTGTGGTTCTTCTTACTAACCCGGAGCGGCTGTTGTGGCTGGAGGAAGAGCTGTTGGAGGCAGGCTGAGCACTGGGTCCCTGCGGGGTGAGGGTCATGCCTGGGATGTGCGTAGAGCCAGAGGGGCAATCAGGGGCCGAAGAAGACTGGTCCCGCTCCCGCTCCCTCGGGGCTGGGGAGAGATGAGAGGAGGAGAAAGAGGTGGTTAGAGCACTGCTGGCCCCAGTAACACTGCAGTCAGGCGCTAAACTGAGAGCCCTGCAGGAAGTGACTGGTGAGGTTCTCTCTGTGCATCAGCAACCGGACCCCCAGACAGACCCCATGAGGGCCCCCGGACATTCCAGGGAGGTCTGGCCCAGTCAACCCCCTTGTTAACTGCTAATGTAGTTCCATAGTGTCTGTCTGGTAGAACAGGAGGCGATACTGCTTTAGAAGGGATGCTGCTGTAGTCACGGAGACAGCACACAGGGCTTTATATAGAACCGGACTACTGAGATCTCTCTCTCTCTCATAGGCAGAGATTGACCAGCCGCAGGAAGGGAGATGAGAACGCAGGGGTCTATTAGTCAGAGTCCTGCTGTTCTTCAGATGACTGCTGCTACTGAAGATGAGCCGTTTACCATCAGCCTTCATCCACCAGACTGCTGCTACGGCGCATGAGCCGTTTAACATCAGCCTTCATCCACCAGACTGCTGCTACGGCGCATGAGCCGTTTAACATCAGCCTTCATCCACCAGACTGCTGCTACTGAAGATGAGCCGTTTAACATCAGCCTTCATCCACCAGACTGCTGCTACTGAAGATGAGCCGTTTAACATCAGCCTTCATCCACCAGGGAAGGAATAAAAGTCTCCTGATTCTCAAATGCAAATGACACGTACAACACATTCATTAATTTCATACTAATTGACAGAATTACAATTTTTCCATTACTGATTGATAAGGAAATATAATTTATGTACAGTATTATGATGGCGGAAATGTCCTGATTTTAATATTTAGATTAAAAGTACCAGGTTTTTAATTGTCAGTGAGAGTTGTGCCTTTTCATTCCTAATGCTCATATTTTTGGGTTGCATCTCTGATGATAAAAAGATTGTGGGGGCTGTTTTGTTAGATTTCAGTGCGGCTTTTGACATTATCGATCAGTCTGCTTCTGGAAAAAAAGTATGTGTTATGGCTTTACTCCACCTGCTATATTGTGGATACAGAGTTACCTGTCTAACAGAACACAGAGGGTGTTCTTTAATGGAAGCCTCTCCAACATAATCCAGGTAGAATCAGGAATTCCCCAGGGCAGCTGTCTATGCCCATTACTTTTTTCAATCTTTACTAATGAGTAAAGTGTGTCTATGTATACAGATGACTCAACACTATACACGTCAGCTACTACAGCGACTGAAATACTGCAACACTTAAAGAGTTGCAGTTAGTTTCAGAGTGGGTGGCAAGGAATAAGTTAGTCCTAAATATTTCTAAAACTAAAAGCATTGTATTTGGGACAAATCATTCACTAAACCCTAAACCTCAACTAAATCTTGTAATAAATAATGTGGAAGTTGAGGAGACTAAACTGCTTGGAGTAACCCTGGATTGTAAACTGTCATGGTCAAAACATATTGATACAACAGTAGCTAAGATGGGGAGAAGTATGTCCATAATAAAGCGCTGCTCTACCTTATTAACAACAATATCAACTAGGCAGGTCCTACAGGCCCTAGTTTTGTCACACCTGGACTACTGTTCAGTCGTGTGGTCAGGTGTCATAAAAAAGGAAACTTGCAATTGGCTCAGAACAGGGCAGCACGGCTGGCCCTTGGATGTACACAGAGAGCTAATATTAATAATATGCATGTCGACCTCTCCTGGCTCAAAGTGGAGGAGAGATTGACTTCATCACTACTTGTGTTTATGAGAGGTGTTGACATGTTGGGTGCACCGAGCTGTCTGTCTGAGCTACTGGCGCACAGCTCGGTCACCCATGCATACCCCAGAAGACATGCAACCAGAGGTCTCTTCACAGTCCCCAAGTCCAGAACAGACTATGGGAGGCGCACAGTACTACATAGAGCCATGACTACATGGAACTCTATTCCACATCAAGTAACTGATGCAATTAGATTTAAAAAACAGATTTTAAAAAAATACCTTATGGAACAGCAGGGACTGTGAAGCAACAAACATAGGCGCAGACACATGCAGACACACGTACGCATGGATTTTTGTACTGTAGATATGTGGTAGTGGTGGAGTAGGGGCCTGAGGGCACACAGTGTGTTGTGAAATCTGTGAATGTATTGTAATGTTTTTAAAATTGTATGAACTGCAGATTCAAATGCAAATTCATTTGCAGCTATTTTTTCTGTAGCCAAGATAATGGACAGAGGGAAGAAACTAATTATTCACGGTCATGCATTATTGGAGTTCATTCCCAACTACACTGAACAAAAATATAAAACGCAACATGCAACAATTTCAAAGATTTTACTGAGTTATAGTTCATATAAGGAAATCAGTCAATTGAAATAAATTAATTTGGCCCTAATCTATGGATTTCACATCACTGTGAATATACAGATATGCATCTGTTGGTCACAGATAGATAGTTTAAAGAAAAGTAGGGGTGTGGATCAGAAAACCAGTCAGTATCTGGTGTGACCATTTGCCCCACGCAGCGCAAATTCTCCTTCGCATAGAGTTGATCAGGCTGTTGATTGTGGCCTGTAGAATGTTGTCCCACTCCTCTTCAATGTTTGTGCGAAGTTGCTGGATATTGGCGGGATCTGGAACACGCTGTCGTAGACGTCGACCCAGAGCATCCCAAACATGCTCAACGAGTGACATGTATGGTGATTATGTAGGCCATGGAATAACTGTGACATTTTCAGCTTCCAGGAAGTGTACAGATCCTTGCGACATGGGTCGTGCATTATCATGCTGAAACATGAGGTGATGGCGGCGGATAAATGGCACGACAATGGGCCTCAGGATCTCATCACGGTATCTCTTTTGCATTCAAATGCCAACGATAAAATGCTATTTTGTTTGTTGTCCGTAGCTTATGCCTGACCATACCATAACTGTTCACAACGTTGACATCAGCAAACCGCTCCCGCACACGACGCCATACTACACGCTGTTTGCCATCTGCCCAGTACAGTTGAAACTGGGATTTATCCATGAAGAGCATACTTCCCCAGTGTGCCGGTGACCATCAAAAGGTGAGCATTTGCCCACTGAAGTCGGTTACGATGCCGAACTGCAGTCAGGTCAAGACCCGGGTGAGGACCCAGGTCAAGACCCGGGTGAGGACCCAGGTCAAGACCCGGGTGAGGACCCAGGTGAGGACCCGGGTGAGGACCCAGGTGAGGACCCGGGTGAGGACCCGGGTGAGGACCCGGGTGAGGACCCAGGTGAGGACCCAGGTGAGGACCCAGGTGAGGACGACGAACACGTAGATGAGCTTCCCTGAGACGGTTTGATAGTTTTGTGCAGAAATTATTCGGTTGTACAAACCCACATTTCATCAGCAGCTGTCCGGGTGGCTGGTCTCAAACGATCCTATAGGTGAAGAAGCCAGATGTGGAGGTACTGGACTGGAGTGGTTACACGTGGTCTGCAGTTGAGGCCGGTTGGACCTACTGCCAAATTCTCTAAAAACGACGTTGGAGACGGCTTATGGTAGAGAAATGAACATTCAATTCCGTGGCAACAGCTCTGGTGGACATTCCTGCAGTCAGCATGCCAATTGCACACTCCCTCAAAACTTGGGAGACATCTGTGGCATTGTGTTGTGTGACAAAACTGCCTTTTATTGTCCCCAGCACAGGGTGCACCTGTGTAATGATCATGCTGTTTAATCAGCTTCTTGATATACCTCACCTATCAGGTGGATAGATTATCTTGACAAAGGAGAAATGTTCACTTACAGGGATGTAAATAAAATTTAAGAGAAATAAGCTTTTTGTGCATATGGAACATTTCTGGGATCTTTTATTTCAGCTCATAAAACATGGGACCAACACTTTACATATTGCATTTATATATTTTGTTCAGTATAGGAGTTAACAGCAACACGTAACTAGAAGGTTCCAGGTATAATGGGAATATTGTAGTGTAGATATCTGGTTCCCTGGAGACCAGGGCTCAATTCAGAATTAAGGAATTGACTCCCATTCAACTCATGAGTTGAAATTCGAATTGAACACACCCCAAATGATGTAGAATTAGAATTTGAGTGACAGGAAGTATACTTTTATTCAGTGCAATTCAAAGAAATTCCACTCAGTCATAGAACATGACTTTTTTATTTATACAATTATATTTCCACCAAACATTTCATTTGTTTGGCTTCTATTTGATGGCTTTAGGGAAATGTAGTATTTTCCCCATATTGAACAGAATTTAAGTGATTAATTAAATATAATAACTTATAATATTCACATACAGGTTTTGTTCTCCTTGATCATTACATTTTAAGAGTTAGTGCTGAAAATCAATTGTTTCAACAATATTTTATATGCATGTATATAAAAGACATGTTTTATGTACAAAACGTGTATTTGTATAGACTACACTAATATAGAATAGAAGAGGCACTTGAATTTAATTGAATTTCATTGAATTCAATTCCATTTCCTTTAATTAAAATTGCAATTCTGTATCCTGTTCACTACGTCAATTAAAATGAATTTCAAATTCAATAATTGAATTGGATATTATGAGGCATTCTCAATTCTGAACTGAGCTCAACACTGCTGGGGACCAGTGATATAAGATATACTTTCTTAGTCCATACAGGATCCAACCCACCTTATACACACAAACAAATTAGGTTGGAGAGGCTGGAGCAGATCTTCACTTACAGTGCATTCGGGAAAGTATTCAGACCCCTTGAATTTTTCCACTTTGTTATGTTACAGCCTTATTCTAAAATGGATTACATTATTTTTTTCCCCTTATCAATCTACACAATACCCCATAATGACAAAGCGAAAACAGGTTTAGACATTTTTGCAACTGTATTACAAATAAAAAACAAATACCTTATTTGTAAGTATTCAGATCCTTTGCTATGAGAGTCAAAATTGACCTCAGGTGTATCCTGTTTCCATTGATCATCCTTGAGATGTTTCTACAACTTGATTGGAATCCACCTGTGGTAAATTATCCAATCCACCTCGTGGTCTGTATTGTCCAATTACAGAACATACAAGTCACGCGATCCGTTAGCGCACACATGAAGTGCCATCACGTGTTCGCCATCAGATCACGTGACTTGTATCTGCCCTGTGATTGGACGATACAGCAGCTATCAAGAACCATATGAGAAGCAGCAGGATACCTTTAATTTGACTCTCAGGGACCAGTATCATCCCTCTTTCCTCCTCCTTGTTGTCACCCCTCCTTCATCCTTCATCACCCCCTAACCTCTCCCATGTTCCTTCCCTCCTCTCCTCCCTTGCATCCATAGGCAAACACAGGGCTCAACTTGGCTGACCAATCAAAGGGCAGCATGGTGGAGGTAAACCACAGTGCCCTGTTATTGGTCAGTTGAGCCAATCGGTTTGTTGCCTATGGATGCCAAGCCGAGGAGGAAAGGGGAGAGAGGAGAGAGAATGGGGAAAGGGGAGAGGAGGATAGATAATGTGGAGAGAGGAGGAGATGAGAGAGGAGGAGAAAGTATGAGGAGGAGGAGAGAGGAGAAGGGAGAGGAGGAGATGAGGAGAAGGGAGATGAGGAGAGTGGAGAAGGGAGAGGAGGAGAGGAGAACGTATGGGGAGAGGAGGAGAGATAATGTGGAGAGAGGAGGAGAAAGTATGGGGAGAGGAGGAGAGATAATGTGGAGAGAGGAGGAGAAAGTATGGGGAGAGGAGGAGATGAGAGAGGAGATGAGAGAAGGAGAGAGGAGAACGTAGGAGGAGAGGGGAGAGGAGAAGAGAGAGGAGGAGAAGAGAGAGGAGGAGAAGAGAGAGGAGGAGAAGAGAGAGGAGGAGAAGGGAGAGGAGGAGAGGAGAACGTATGGGGAGAGGAGGAGAGGAGAAGAGAGAGGAGGAGAGGAGATGAGAGAGGAGGAGAGGAGATGAGAGAGGAGGAGAGGAGATGAGAGAGGAGGATAGAGGAGAAAGTATGGGGAGAGGAGAAAGTATGGGGAGAGGAGGAGAGAATGTGGAGAGAGGAGATGAGAGAGGAGGAGATGAGAGAGGAGGAGAAAGTATGAGGAGGAGGAGAAGGGAGAGGAGGAGAGAGGAGAGAGGGACTGGCAAGAGGAGGAGGGGAGAGAGGGAATGGCGAGAGGAGGAGAGCTCTATCAAAGATGGGAGATCTTGTTCTGTGCGTGTGATCATTCCAACGTTGGAGCTGTGAAGGTCGAAAAGTCTGTGGTCTGGTTCTTCTATCCTGGTGGGGACCTGAAATCCCCAAAGGTCCCCACCAGGATAGTAAAACAAGAAATTATCCCTTGTGGGGGCATTTCCCACATCCCCAGGAGGACAAAGGCTATTTTACGCTTAGGGGTTAGGCTTAGGGTTACAATTAGGGTAAGGTTTAGGGGTTAAGGGTTTTGAATGGAAATACATTTTAGGTCCACACGAGGATAGAAAAACAGGTGTGTGTGTGTGTATTTTTTTCACTCACCGAGGTTTGGCGATGCTGTTGTGAAGGTCCTATGCAGAGAATCCTTCTATCAGGAGAAAAACACAAGTTTCAAGCAGAGGATTATATACAGTGCCTTCAGAGAGTATTCACACCCCTTGACTTTTTCTAAATGTTTGTGTGACAGACTGAATTTAAAATGGACTAAATTGAGACTTGTCACTAGCCTATACACAATACCCCATAATATCAGTGGAATAGCTTTTACAATTAATAAAAAATGAAAAACTGAAATGTCTTGAGTCAATAAGTATTCAACCCCTTTGTTATGGCAAGCCTAAATAAGTTCAGGAGTAAAAAAGTGCTTAACAAGTTACATATATTTATTTATTTAACTAGGCAAGTCAGTTAAGAACGAATTCTTATTTACAATGACAGCCTACCAAAAGGCAAAAGGCCTCCTGCGGGGACGGGGGCTGGGATTAAAAATAGTGTAATGTGGACTCACTCTTTGTGCAATAATAGTGTTTAACATGATTTTTGAATGACTACATCAGCTCTGTACTGCACACATACAATTATCTGTAAGGTCCCTCAGTCGAGCAGTGAATTTCAAGCACAGATTCAACCACAATGACCAGGGAGGTTTTCCAATGCCTCACAAAGAAGAAGGGCACCTATTGGTAGATGGGTAAAAATAAAAAAGCAGACATTTAATACCCCTTTGAGCATGGTGAAGTTATTAATTACACTTTGGATGGTGTATCAATACACCCAGTCACTACAAATATAAATGCGTCCTTCCTATCTCAGTTGCCGGAGAGGAAGGAAACCGCTCAGGGATTTCACCATGAGGCCAATGGTGACTTTACAACAGTTACAGAGTTTAATAGCTGTGATAGGAGAAACCTGAGGATGGATCAACAACATTGTAGTTACTCCACAATACTAACCTAATTGATAGAGTGAAAAGGAAGCCTGTACAGCAGGGGTGTCAAACTCATTTTAGCTCAGGGGCCACATGGAGGAAAATCTATTCCCAAGTGGGCCGGACCGGAAAAATCATGGTATATATAACTTAAAAACAACAACTTCAGATTGTTTTCTTTGTTTTAATACGATCAACATACAACATAAAGCTGGAGCCTGAGGACAGTGTGTCCAAAATAGTACAAGCACAACATCACTATTAATCATAAAACACGTCAAGTTTATTTGAAAATTCTAAAGAAAAAGAACACACAAACACACAATGCCTCAGTGATTAACAGAACTGTTTCACAGATCACAGAACTATATCAGGGTGTCATTTCTCAGGCAGAAATGTAGATAAAAATAATGAAATCCTGTTCCCCAAACAAGTGCAAGAACCACAGAGTCAAGAATAGGTTAAATATACAAATAAAATAAAATCAATTAAAAACAATAGCACATCAATATAAAAACATATAAACATAAAGCTGGAGCCTGAGGACAGTGTCCAAAAGCACAACATCACTATTAATCATAAAACACCTCAAGTTATTTGAAAGTTCTGAGGACAAAGAACACACAAACACACAATGCCTCAGTGATTAACAGAACTGTTTCACAGATCACAGAACTACATCAGGGTGTCATTTCTCAGGCAGAAATGTAGATAAAAATAATGAAATCCTGTTCCCCAAACAAGTGCAAGAACCACAGAGTCAAGAATAGGTTAAATATACAAATAAAATAAAATCAATTAAAAACAATAGCACATCAATATAAAAACATATAAACATAAAGCTGGAGCCTGAGGACAGTGTCCAAAAGCACAACATCACTATTAATCATAAAACACCTCAAGTTATTTGAAAGTTCTGAGGACAAAGAACACACAAACACACAATGCCTCAGTGATTCACAGAAGTAGATCACAGATCACAGAACTATATCAGGGTGTCATTTCTCAGGCAGAAATGTAGATAAAAATAATGAAATCCTGTTCCCCAAACAAGTGCAAGAACCAGAGTCAAGAATAGGTTAAATATAAAAATAAAATAAAATCAATTAAAAACAATAGCACATCAACATAAAAACATATAAACATAAATCTGAAAGCGTTGCTCAAACTCCCGTAACAGTCCCGTTATTTTATCTTTGAACCGCTTCATGTCTGCCACATGTTGGGTCGCGCACACATTTTTCAGACAGGGGAAGTGAGCTGCATCACCACCGGCAAGTTGCGTCTCCCACAATGACAGCTTCAACTTGAAAGAACGTATGCTGTCATAATACTGCGTGACAACTTTGTTGCGCCCTTGCAGCTGTTTGTTCAAGTTATTCAGGTGCTCTGTAACATCCACCATAAATGCAAGGTCCTGCATCCATTCTGCGGAATGAAATTCTAACACTGGTTTGCCCTTTTCTTCCATGAACTGTTCAATTTCTTCTCGTAAATCAAAGAAACGCCTCAGCACCTCGGCTTAACCATCTTACCTCAGTGTGGTATGGCAGGCCATAGATGTGGTCTTTCTCTCTGAGAAGGCTGTCAAACTGACGGTGATTCAGGCTTCTGGATCGGATGAAATTAACAGTTTGGATGACCACCTTCATGACGTTATCCATCTTTAATGACTTGCAACACAAAGCCTCCTGGTGCAAAATACAGTGAAAAGTCAAAAAATCACGTCCTCCATTTGCAGATTGCACTTTCTCTCTGAACTTTGTCACAACGCCTGCTTTTTTCCCGATCATTGAGGGCGCACCATCTGTAGCCAGGCTGACAGCGCGGGACCAGTCCACTCCGACCCTGTCCAGCGCGCCGACGAGTGCGGTAAAAATATCAGCTGCTGTCGTTGTATCTGTCATCGGCACCAACTCCATGAACTCCTCGGTGACGGTCAATGTGTCATCAACTCCGCGGATGAAAATGGCCAGTTGTGCAACATCTGTAATGTCCGTGCTTTCATCAATTGCAACCGAAAACGCAATAAATGACTTTACTTTTTGCTTCAACTGGCTGTCCAAATCCACTGAAAGATCGGAAATCCTGTCTGCAACTGTGTTTCTTGTCAGGCTGATATTTGCAAAAGCCTGCCGCTTTTCAGGGCACACAATCTCCGCTGCCTTCATCATGCATGTTTTTACAAATTCACCCTCACTAAATGGTTTTGAAGCCACTGCGATTTCATTAGCAATGAGGTAGCTAGCTTTCACTGCAGCGTCACTGATGTCTCGGCTGTGAGTAAACTCAGACTGCTGTTTCTTCAGACCCGCCAACAGTTCATTCACCTTCTCTCATCTCCGCTGTCCTTGAAAGTTGTCATATTTGTCAGCATGAAGACTCACATAGTGGCGACAAAGGTTATATTCTTTCAGCACTGCAACATGCTCTGAACACACCAAACATACAGCTTTCCCATTCAATTCTATATGATGACCATTTTTCTTGGAACACTCTGCGTCCACTTTTCTCTTTTTTGACAGAGACATATTGGGGCAATGAGGGTGCCAAAGCACATAATGTTAAAAGTAGAAGCCGTAATAAATATCGCGGGCAAAACAAAGTAGCTCATTGGCTGCACGTGCTTGACCTACTTGCTCTGCCCCGGTATAAACAGTTTGCTTAACACAATTGCTATTGCGCCATCCAGTGGACGCAATTGGAACAGCAGTTTATTTTATTGAAAAATTGCAGCGCATTATTATACAAATTTTTTTTTTTTTTTTTTTTAATCATCTCGCGGGCCGGATTAAACCCGTTTGCGGGCCTGATCCGGCCCGTGGGCCGGACGTTTGACACCCCTGCTGTACAGAATATAAATATTCCAAAACATGCATCCTGTTTGCAACAAGGCACTAAAGTAAAACTGCAAAAAAATTGTCAAAGCAATTAACACTCTGTATTGAGGAAAAAAAGTTTGTTTGGGGCAAATCCAATCCAATGCATTACCGAGTACCACTCTCCATATTTTCAAGCCTAGTGGTGGCTGCATCATGTTATGGGTATGCTTGTAATCGTTAAGGACTTGGGTTTTTCAGGATAAAAAAAAAAACGGAATGGAGCTAAGCACACAGGCAAAATCCTAGAGGAAAACCTGGTTCAGTCTGCTTTCCATTAGACTCTGGGAGATGAATTCACCTTTCAGCAGGACAATAACCTAAAACCCAAGGCCAAATCTAAACTGTAGTTGCTTACCAAGAAGACAGTGGATGTTCCTTAGTGGGCGAATTACAGTTTTTACTTAAATCTGCTTGAAAATCTATGGCAAAACCTGAAAATGGTTGTCTAGCAATGATCAACAACCAATTTGACAGAGCTTGAAAAATGTTGAAAGGAATAATGGGCAAATGTTGCCCGATCCAGGTGTGGCAAGCTGTTTGAGATTTACCCAGAAAGACTCACAGCTGTAACCGCTGCCAAAGGTGATTTTAACATGTATTGACTCAGGGGGTTGAACACTTATCTAATTAAGATACATTAGTGTTTTTATTTTATTTATTTATTTACAAAATGTTTTTCTTTTAAATCTTCCACTGACAAAAAAATGACAATTCAATCCATTTTAATCCCACTTTGTAACAACAAAATGTGGGTAAAAATCAAGGGGTGGGAATACTTTCTGAAGGCAATGTAACAGAGCAAAGATATTGACCATGTTAAATTGGAGGGAGAGAGAACAATTTAGACAGTAGCGTTGGCAAAACGAAGAAGATGCTTGCTTGTAACTGCAAGGTTACATTTTGGGTCTAAATGAGTAGAGGGAGTAACTAAAAGTAAAATTTAGTTTAAACATACCTTGTTCTTGCTGCGGTTACACTCCGTTAGTAGGGTCCGACAACTCTTGTGGACGTTCACTGCACAGTCTGCAAAACAGAGAGAGGAGAAATGAGTCTCTTTTTCAATGGGTCAACTTTATTTTCAGTTACAAAACAAATCTAAAAATAAATTTGAACAGCTACTCGACAGCACTGGAGTAACATCGAGTAAATTACAAAAAAATGCTAATTCATTTCCTATTTTCCCCAAACTTTCAGCACACGTCTTCCAAGATGTCAGGCACATATACAGTGCCTTCGGAAAGTATTCAAACCCCTTGACTTTTTACACATTTCGTTACGTTACAGCCTTATTCTAAAATTAAATTTTGTTCTCAGTAATCTACACACAATACCCCATCATGACAAAGCGAGAACAGGTTTAGACATTTTTGCACATTTATTAATACTAAAACAGAAATACCTTATTTACATAAATATTCAGACCCTTTGTTATGAGACTCGAAATTGAGCTCAGGTGCATCCTGTTTCCATTGATCATCCTTGAGATGTTTCTACAACTTGATTGGAGTCCACCTGTGGTAAATTCAATTGATTGGACATGATTTGGAAAGGCACACACCTGTCTATATAAGGTCCCACAGATGACAGTGCATGTCAGAGAATAAAACCAAGCCAGTGAACTCAGAGAGCTCCAGAGTTCCTCTGTGGAGATGGGAGAACCTTCCAGAAGGACAACCATCTCTGCAGCACTCCACCAATCAGGCCTTTATGGTAGAGTGGCCAGACGGAAGCCACTCATTAAAATGTACATGACAGCCCGCTTGGAGTTTGCCAAAAGGCACCTAAAGGACTCTCAGACCATGAGAAACAAGATTCTCTGGTCTGATGAAACCAAGATTGAACTCTTTGGCCTGAATGCCAAGCATCCCGTCTGGAGGAAACCTGCCACCATCCCTACGGTGAAGCATGGTGGTGGCAGCATCATGCTGTGGGGATGTTTTTCAGCGGCAGGGACTGGGAGACTAGTCAGGATCGAAGGAAAGATGAACGGCGCAAAGTACAGAGAGATCCTTGATGAAAACCTGCTCCAGAGCGCTCAGGACCTCAGACTGGGGCGAAGGTTCACTTTCCAACAGGACAACGACCCTAACCACACAGCCAAGACAATGCAGGAGTGGCTTTGGGACAAGTCTCAATGACCTTGAGTGGCCCAGCCAGAGCCCGGACTTGAACCCGATCTAACATCTCTGGAGAGACCTGAAAATAGCTGTGTAGCGACACTCCCATCCAACCTGACAGAGCTTGAGAGGATCTGCAGAGAAGAATGGGAGAAACTCCCCAAATACAGGTGTGCCAAGCTTGTAGCGTCAAACCCAAGAAGACTCGATGCTGTAATCGCTGCCAAAGATGCTTCAACAAAGTACTGAGTAAAGTTGTTTTATTTTTAATAAATTAGCAAAAATGTCCAAAAAAACTATTTTTGCTTGGTCATTATGGGGTATTGTGTGTAGATTTTTTATTTTTATTTTTTTAGAATAAGGCTGTAACATAACAAAATGTGGAAAAAGTCAAGGGGTCTGAATACTTTCACACTTGGTATTGCATATTTGAAAAATGTACCTGGATTCCTTACCACCCCACTAAATGTCACTGCCGAAACAATGAAAAAGTAGCAATAAAAGGGAGAACCATGCACAGTGCTGATCATTTTGATTAACTTACAACGAAATTATTTTCATACCAAATTAACAATTGTTTTATTTTTTAATTAACTGATTTATACCAGGAAATTGGTCCCAAGATCCAGACCCAGAGAGTTGGGACCATGACAAGTTAACAATTTCACCACTAGATCAGGAGCACAGTAGAGCACAGTACAGTAGAACCCAGTACAGTAGAACACAGTACAGTAGAACACAGTACAGTAGAACACAGTACAGTAGAACCCAGTACAGTAGAACCCAGTACAGTAGAACCCAGTACAGTAGAACCCAGTACAGTAGAACCCAGTACAGTAGAACACAGTACAGTAGAACACAGTACAGTAGAACCCAGTACAGTAGAACACAGTACAGTAGAACACAGTACAGTAGAACCCAGTACAGTAGAACCCAGTACAGTAGAACCCAGTACAGTAGAACCCAGTACAGTAGAACCCAGTACAGTAGAACACAGTACAGTAGAACACAGTACAGTACATTACAGTACAGTAGAACCCAGTACAGTAGAGCACAGTACATTACAGTACAGTAGGGTACAGCACAGTATACAGTCCCTGCCTCTGAAAAACATCCCCACAGCATGATGCTGCCACCACCATGCTTCACCGTAGGGATGGTATTGGCCAGGTGATGAGCAGTGCCTGGTTTCCTCCAGATGTGACGCTTGGCATTCAGGCCAAAGAGTTCAATCTTAGTTTCATCAGACCAGAGAATCTGCACTCACTGATTGTCTGGATAAGAGCGTCTGCTAAATGACTAAAATGTAATGGTTTGAGAGTCCAAAAACCTGTTTTTGCACTATGTCATTATGGGGTATTTATTGTGTGTAGATTGATGAGGAAATTATTTTATTTAATCAATTTGAGAATAAGTCTAACGTAACAGAAAGGGAAAGGGTCTGAATACTTTCCCAATGCATTGTAGCTTGTTTCTCGTCCCAGGATAGGCAGAAAAATCACAATATTCACTTAACTAAGCCTACAAAAATAGCACTGTTGGGCAATTGGGAAAGCCATAGTCAATCAATTAACAATACTCTTAGCAAAAATATTCCACTTTAATTTACAATCTGTGGACACTACGAGATTAGATGCGTTCAGAATTAATGTAAGACATCCCTGCACTGTTAAAAAAATATACATGGCACATGGAAACCAAGAGAGGGCAGTCTACGGAGCTGGGTGGGATGGGCTGAGAGTAGTTTAGCAGTGGGATTAAAAACTCATGCATGATCTGTGATAGTTAGGACCAAAAATACCATATATCAATCATGTATAACAGATATGTCTGAGTACCATTTTGTGTGTAATGTGCATATCAAACTGTATTTCTGCCATGTAATACTACGTAAAAAAATAAATAAAGCAGGTCCTGTGGGTGGGTTGCGGGTTGGGATAAATGTGTAACGTCTGTTGGTTTGCTTGTTTTTGTAAAAAATAAAAATAAAAAAGAGTTCTAAAATATCTCAGCACACACATTAGAAAAGTAGCACATTTCAGAGTTGACCCATCAGGGTTTAGTTCGGTCTGTGTTTGGCAACGGCTGAGTGAGTACCAGGGTACTCTGCTGCTGAAAAGGCCTGGCAGAGGGGGACAGCAAGAATGATTCAGTAATGGTGTGGCGAGGGGCCGATAGTGAGCCAACACTGACCAGCCAGCCAGCGCACCAAGTCTGGAACCAACAGGACCCTCAACAGCTTCTACCCCAAAGCCATAAGACTTCTAAACAAGAGCGCTAAATAGCTAATCAAATGGCTACCCGGACTACCTGCATTGACCCTTTTTTACTCCAACTATCTTGCACCGACTCTATCCACACACACTGGACTCTACCAACCCACACACACACACTACCAGTCAAAAGTTTGGACACGCCTACTCATTCAAGGGTTTTTCTTTATTTTACAATTTTTTACATTGTAGAATAATAGTAGAGACATCAAAACTATGAAATAACACACATGGAATCATGTAGTAACCAAAAATTTGTTTTATATTTTATATTTGAGATTCTTCAAATAGCCACCATTTGCCTTGATGACAGCTTTGCACACTCTTGGCATTCTCTCAACCAGCTTCATGAGGTAGTCACCTGGAATGCATTTCAATTAACAGGTGTGCCTTGTTAAAAGTTAATTTGTGGAATTTATTTCCTTCTTAATGTGTTTGAGCCAATCAGTTGTGTTGTATACAGGGGGGTATACAGAAGATGGTCCATATTATGGCAAGAACATCTCAAATAAGCAAAGAGAAACAACAGTCCATCATTACTTTAAGACATGAAGGTCAGTCAATACAGAACATTTCAAGAACTTTGAAAGTTTCTTCAAGTGCAGTCGCAAAAACCATCCATCAAGCGCTATGATGAAATTGGTTCTCATGAGGGCCGCCACAGGAATGGAAGACCCAGAGTTACCTCTGCTGCAGAGGATAAGTTCATTAGAGTTACCAGCCTCAGAAATTGCAGCCCAAATAAATGCTTCACAGAGTTCAAGTCACAGACACATCTCAACATCAACTGTTCAGAGGGGACTGTGTGAATCAGGCCTTCATGGTCGAATTTCTGCAAAGAAACCACTACTAGAGGAAACCAATAATAAGAAGAGACCTGCTTGGGCCAAGAAACACGAGCAATGGACATTAGACCGGTGGAAATGTGTCCTTTGGTCTGGAGTCCAAATTGGAGATTTTTGGTTCGAACCACAGTTTCTTTGTGAGATGCGGTGTGGGTGCACGGATGATCTCCGCATGTGAAGTTCCCACCGTAAAGCATGGAGGAGGTGTTATGGTGTGTGGCTGCTTTGCTGGTGACAGTCGGTGATTTATTTAGAATTCAAGGCACACTTAACCAGCATGGCTACCACAGCATTCTGCAGCGATACGCCATCCCATCTGGTTTGGGCTTAGTGGGACTATCATTTGTTTTTCAACAGGACAATGACCCAACACACCTCCAGGCTGTGTAAGGGCTATTTTACCAAGAAGGAGAGTGATGGAGTGCTGCATCAGATGACCTGGCCTCCACAATCCCCCGACCTCAACCCTATTGAGATGGTTTTGAGTCGAACAGCAGAGTGATGGAAAAGCAGCCAACAAGTGCTCAGCATATGTGGGAACTCCTTCAAGACTGTTGGAAAAGCATTCCAGGTGAAGCTGGTTGAGAGAATGCCAAGAGTGTGCAAAGCTGTCATCAAGGCAAAGGGTGGCTATTTGAAGAATCTCAAATATAAAATATAAAACACATTTTTGGTTTCTACATGATTCCATGTGTTATTTCATAGTGTTGATGTCTTCACTATTATTCCACAATGTAGAAAATAGTAAAAATAAAGAAAAACCCTTGAATGAGTAGGTGTTCTAAAACTTTTGACCGGTAGTGTACATACTGGACGCCACACACACTTTCACACTCAACACATACACTGTTGCTACTGTCTATTATCTAGTCCCTTTACCCCTACCTACAGTATACTGCTGCTACTGTCTATTATCTATCCTGTTGACTAGTCACTTCACCCTTCCCTACAGTATACTGTTGCTACTGTCTATTATCTAGTCACTTTACCCCTACCTACAGTATACTGCTGCTACTGTCTATTATCTATCCTGTTGCCTAGTCACTTTACCCCTACCTACAGTATACTGCTGCTACTGTCTATTATCTATCCTGTTGACTAGTCACTTCACCCTTCCCTACAGTATACTGTTGCTACTGTCTATTATCTAGTCACTTTACCCCTACCTACAGTATACTGCTGCTACTGTCTATTATCTATCCTGTTGTCTAGTCACTTTACCCCTACCTACAGTATACTGCTGCTACTGTCTATTATCTATCCTGTTGTCTAGTCACTTTACCCCTACCTACAGTATACTGCTGCTACTGTCTTTTATCTATCCTGTTGCCTAGTTACTTTACCCCTACCTACAGTATACTGCTGCTACTGTCTATTATCTATCCTGTTGTCTAGTCACTTTACCCCTACCTACAATATACTGCTGCTACTGTCTATTATCTATCCTGTTGTCTAGTCACTTTACCCCTACCTACAGTATACTGCTGCTACTGTCTATTATCTATCCTGTTGCCTAGTCACTTTACCCCTACCTACAGTATACTGCTGCTACTGTCTATTATCTAGTCACTTTACCCCTACCTACAGTATACTGCTGCTACTGTCTATTATCTATCCTGTTGTCTAGTCACTTTACCCCTACCTACAATATACTGATGCTACTGTCTATTATCTATCCTGTTGTCTAGTCACTTTACCCCTACCTACAGTATACTGCTGCTACTGTCTATTATCTAGTCACTTTACCCCTACCTACAGTATACTGCTGCTACTGTCTATTATCTATCCTGTTGTCTAGTCACTTTACCCCTACCTACAGTATACTGCTGCTACTGTCTATTATCTAGTCACTTTACCCCTACCTACAGTATACTGCTGCTACTGTCTATTATCTATCCTGTTGTCTAGTCACTTTACCCCTACCTACAATATACTGATGCTACTGTCTATTATCTATCCTGTTGTCTAGTCACTTTACCCCTACCTACAGTATACTGCTGCTACTGTCTATTATCTATCCTGTTGCCTAGTCACTTTACCCCTACCTACAATATACTGCTGCTACTGTCTATTATCTATCCTGTTGACTAGTCACTTTACCCCTACCTACAATATACTGCTGCTGTCTATTATCTATCCTGTTGTCTAGTCACTTTACCCCTACCTACAATATACTGCTGCTACTGTCTATTATCTATCCTGTTGTCTAGTCACTTCACCCCTACCTACAATATACTGCTGCTACTGTCTATTATCTATCCTGTTGTCTAGTCACTTTACCCCTACCTACAATATACTGCTGCTACTGTCTATTATCTATCCTGTTGCCTAGTCACTTTACCCCTACCTACAGTATACTGCTGCTACTGTCTATTATCTATCCTGTTGTCTAGTCACTTCACCCTTCCCTACAGTATACTGTTGCTACTGTCTATTATCTAGTCACTTTACCCCTACCTACAGTATACTGCTGCTACTGTCTATTATCTATCCTGTTGCCTAGTCACTTTACCCCTACCTACAGTATACTGCTGCTACTGTCTATTATCTATCCTGTTGCCTAGTTACTTTACCCCTACCTACAGTATACTGCTGCTACTGTCTATTATCTATCCTGTTGTCTAGTCACTTCACCCTTCCCTACAGTATACTGCTGCTACTGTCTATTATCTATCCTGTTGTCTAGTCACTTTACCCCTACCTACAGTATACTGCTGCTACTGTCTATTATCTATCCTGTTGCCTAGTCACTTTACCCCTACCTACAGTATACTGCTGCTACTGTCTATTATCTATCCTGTTGACTAGTCACTTCACCCTTCCCTACAGTATACTGTTGCTACTGTCTATTATCTAGTCACTTTACCCCTACCTACAGTATACTGCTGCTACTGTCTATTATCTATCCTGTTGCCTAGTCACTTTACCCCTACCTACAGTATACTGCTGCTACTGTCTATTATCTATCCTGTTGTCTAGTCACTTTACCCCTACCTACAGTATACTGCTGCTACTGTCTATTATCTATCCTGTCGCCTAGTCACTTTATCCCTACCTACAGTATACTGCTGCTGTCTATTATCTATCCTGTTGTCTAGTCACTTTACCCCTACCTACAGTATACTGCTGCTACTGTCTATTATCTATCCTGTTGCCTAGTCACTTTACCCCTACCTACAGTATACTGCTGCTACTGTCTATTATCTATCCTGTTGTCTAGTCACTTTACCCCTACCTACAGTATACTGCTGCTACTGTCTATTATCTATCCTGTTGTCTAGTCACTTTACCCCTACCTACAGTATACTGCTGCTACTGTCTATTATCTATCCTGTTGTCTAGTCACTTTACCCCTACCTACAGTATACTGCTGCTACTGTCTATTATCTATCCTGTTGTCTAGTCACTTTACCCCTACCTACAGTATACTGCTGCTGCTGTCTATTATCTATCCTGTTGTCTAGTCCCTTTACCCCTACCTACAGTATACTGCTGCTACTGTCTATTATCTATCCTGTTGTCTAGTCACTTTACCCCTACCTACAGTATACTGCTGCTACTGTCTATTATCTATCCTGTTGCCTAGTCACTTTACCCCTACCTACAGTATACTGCTGCTACTGTCTATTATCTATCCTGTTGTCTAGTCACTTTACCCCTACCTACAGTATACTGCTGCTACTGTCTATTATCTATCCTGTTGTCTAGTCCCTTTACCCCTACCTACAGTATACTGCTGTTACTGTCTATTATCTATCCTGTCGCCTAGTCACTTTATCCCTACCTACAGTATACTGCTGCTACTGTCTATTATCTATCCTGTTGTCTAGTCACTTTATCCCTACCTACAGTATACTGCTGCTACTGTCTATTATCTATCCTGTTGTCTAGTCACTTCACCCTTCCCTACAGTATACTGCTGCTACTGTCTATTATCTATCCTGTTGTCTAGTCACTTTACCCCTACCTACAGTATACTGCTGCTACTGTCTATTATCTATCCTGTTGCCTAGTCACTTTACCCCTACCTACAGTATACTGCTGCTACTGTCTATTATCTATCCTGTTGTCTAGTCACTTTACCCCTACCTACAGTATACTGCTGCTACTGTCTATTATCTATCCTGTTGTCTAGTCACTTTACCCCTACCTACAGTATACTGCTGCTACTGTCTATTATCTATCCTGTTGACTAGTCACTTTACCCCTACCTACAGTATACTGCTGCTACTGTCTATTATCTATCCTGTTGCCTAGTTACTTTACCCCTACCTACAGTATACTGCTGCTACTGTCTATTATCTATCCTGTTGCCTAGTTACTTTACCCCTACCTACAGTATACTGCTGCTACTGTCTATTATCTATCCTGTTGCCTAGTCACTTTACCCCTACCTACAGTATACTGCTGCTACTGTCTATTATCTATCCTGTTGACTAGTCACTTCACCCTTCCCTACAGTATACTGTTGCTACTGTCTATTATCTAGTCACTTTACCCCTACCTACAGTATACTGCTGCTACTGTCTATTATCTATCCTGTTGTCTAGTCACTTTACCCCTACCTACAGTATACTGCTGCTACTGTCTATTATCTATCCTGTTGTCTAGTCACTTTACCCCTACCTACAGTATACTGCTGCTACTGTCTATTATCTATCCTGTTGCCTAGTTACTTTACCCCTACCTACAGTATACTGCTGCTACTGTCTATTATCTATCCTGTTGTCTAGTCACTTTACCCCTACCTACAATATACTGCTGCTACTGTCTATTATCTATCCTGTTGTCTAGTCACTTTACCCCTACCTACAGTATACTGCTGCTACTGTCTATTATCTAGTCACTTTACCCCTACCTACAGTATACTGCTGCTACTGTCTATTATCTATCCTGTTGTCTAGTCACTTTACCCCTACCTACAATATACTGCTGCTACTGTCTATTATCTATCCTGTTGTCTAGTCACTTTACCCCTACCTACAGTATACTGCTGCTACTGTCTATTATCTATCCTGTTGCCTAGTTACTTTACCCCTACCTACAGTATACTGCTGCTACTGTCTATTATCTATCCTGTTGTCTAGTCACTTTACCCCTACCTACAATATACTGCTGCTACTGTCTATTATCTATCCTGTTGTCTAGTCACTTTACCCCTACCTACAGTATACTGCTGCTACTGTCTATTATCTAGTCACTTTACCCCTACCTACAGTATACTGCTGCTACTGTCTATTATCTATCCTGTTGTCTAGTCACTTTACCCCTACCTACAATATACTGCTGCTACTGTCTATTATCTATCCTGTTGTCTAGTCACTTTACCCCTACCTACAGTATACTGCTGCTACTGTCTATTATCTATCCTGTTGCCTAGTCACTTTACCCCTACCTACAATATACTGCTGCTACTGTCTATTATCTATCCTGTTGACTAGTCACTTTACCCCTACCTACAATATACTGCTGCTGTCTATTATCTATCCTGTTGTCTAGTCACTTTACCCCTACCTACAATATACTGCTGCTACTGTCTATTATCTATCCTGTTGTCTAGTCACTTTACCCCTACCTACAGTATACTGCTGCTACTATCTATTATCTATCCTGTTGCCTAGTCACTTTACCCCTACCTACAGTATACTGCTGCTACTGTCTATTATCTATCCTGTTGCCTAGTTACTTTACCCCTACCTACAGTATACTGCTGCTACTGTCTATTATCTATCCTGTTGTCTAGTCACTTCACCCTTCCCTACAGTATACTGCTGCTACTGTCTATTATCTATCCTGTTGTCTAGTCACTTTACCCCTACCTACAGTATACTGCTGCTACTGTCTATTATCTATCCTGTTGCCTAGTCACTTTACCCCTACCTACAGTATACTGCTGCTACTGTCTATTATCTAGTCACTTTACCCCTACCTACAGTATACTGCTGCTACTGTCTATTATCTATCCTGTTGTCTAGTCACTTTACCCCTACCTACAGTATACTGCTGCTACTGTCTATTATCTATCCTGTTGTCTAGTCACTTTACCCCTACCTACAGTATACTGCTGCTACTGTCTATTATCTATCCTGTTGCCTAGTCACTTTACCCCTCCCTACAGTATACTGTTGCTACTGTCTATTATCTAGTCACTTTACCCCTACCTACAGTATACTGCTGCTACTGTCTATTATCTATCCTGTTGTCTAGTCACTTTACCCCTACCTACAGTATACTGCTGCTACTGTCTATTATCTATCCTGTTGACTAGTCCCTTTACCCCTACCTACAGTATACTGCTGCTACTGTCTATTATCTATCCTGTTGACTAGTCCCTTTACCCCTACCTACAGTATACTGCTGCTGTCTATTATCTATCCTGTTGCCTAGTCACTTTACCCCTACCTACAGTATACTGCTACTGTCTATTATCTATCCTGTTGCCTAGTCACTTTACCCCTACCTACAGTATACTGCTGCTACTGTCTATTATCTATCCTGTCGCCTAGTCACTTCACCCCTACCTACAGTATACTGCTGCTACTGTCTATTATCTATCCTGTTGCCTAGTCACTTTACCCCTACCTACAGTATACTGCTGCTACTGTCTATTATCTATCCTGTTGTCTAGTCACTTTACCCCTACCTACAGTATACTGCTGCTACTGTCTATTATCTATCCTGTTGTCTAGTCACTTTACCCCTACCTACAGTATACTGCTGCTACTGTCTATTATCTATCCTGTTGCCTAGTCACTTTACCCCTACCTACAGTATACTGCTGCTACTGTCTATTATCTATCCTGTTGTCTAGTCACTTTACCCCTACCTACAGTATACTGCTGCTACTGTCTATTATCTATCCTGTTGTCTAGTCACTTTACCCCTACCTACAGTATACTGCTGCTACTGTCTATTATCTATCCTGTTGCCTAGTCACTTTACCCCTACCTACAGTATACTGCTACTGTCTATTATCTATCCTGTTGTCTAGTCACTTTACCCCTACCTACAGTATACTGCTGCTACTGTCTATTATCTATCATGTTGCCTAGTCACTTTACCCCTACCTACAGTATACTGCTGCTACTGTCTATTATCTATCCTGTTGTCTAGTCACTTTACCCCTACCTACAGTATACTGCTGCTACTGTCTATTATCTATCCTGTTGCCTAGTTACTTTACCCCTACCTACAGTATACTGCTGCTACTGTCTATTATCTATCCTGTTGCCTAGTCACTTTACCCCTACCTACAGTATACTGCTGCTACTGTCTATTATCTATCCTGTTGCCTAGTCACTTTACCCCTACCTACAGTATACTGCTGCTACTGTCTATTATCTATCCTGTTGCATAGTTACTTTACCCCTACCTACAGTATACTGCTGCTACTGTCTATTATCTATCCTGTTGCCTAGTCACTTTACCCCTACCTACAGTATACTGCTGCTACTGTCTATTATCTATCCTGTTGTCTAGTCCCTTTACCCCTACCTACAGTATACTGCTACTGTCTATTATCTATCCTGTTGTCTAGTCACTTTACCCCTACCTACAGTATACTGCTGCTACTGTCTATTATCTAGTCACTTTACCCCTACCTACAGTATACTGCTGCTACTGTCTATTATCTATCCTGTTGTCTAGTCACTTTACCCCTCCCTACAGTATACTGCTGCTGTCTATTATCTATCCTGTTGTCTAGTCACTTTACCCCTACCTACAGTATACTGCTGCTACTGTCTATTATCTATCCTGTTGTCTAGTCACTTTACCCCTACCTACAGTATACTGCTGCTACTGTCTATTATCTATCCTGTTGTCTAGTCACTTTACCCCTACCTACAGTATACTGCTGCTACTGTCTATTATCTATCCTGTTGTCTAGTCACTTTACCCCTACCTACAGTATACTGCTGCTACTGTCTATTATCTATCCTGTTGTCTAGTCACTTTACCCCTACCTACAATATACTGCTGCTACTGTCTATTATCTATCCTGTTGTCTAGTCACTTTACCCCTACCTACAGTATACTGCTGCTACTGTCTATTATCTATCCTGTTGTCTAGTCACTTTACCCCTACCTACAGTATACTGCTGCTACTGTCTATTATCTATCCTGTTGCCTAGTCACTTTACCCCTACCTACAGTATACTGCTGCTACTGTCTATTATCTATCCTGTTGTCTAGTCACTTTACCCCTACCTACAGTATACTGCTGCTACTGTCTATTATCTATCCTGTTGTCTAGTCACTTTACCCCTACCTACAGTATACTGCTGCTACTGTCTATTATCTATCCTGTTGCCTAGTTACTTTATATTTTTTTGTATAGTTGTGTATATTATATTTGTTTTATGACTATTTAATTCTAAGTCATCATCTCTACAGAGCTGCTGCCTATGCTGTCTGACAAAATCACAATCTTAGTAGTTATTCAAAGTAAATAAGGCATACTTTTATGATTGCTGAATACCAACTAGGCTATCAATCACTTAGATCATGTATTTTCAGGTAGATGCCTCGCGAAGCAACTGCTCTGTTTCCCTCTCATGCGTTCTTCGGTCTCTTTTATGTAATAGGTGTCAAAGAAACAGACGGACAAGTAGGCGCGCAATGGATTATGGTCATTGTAGTTAAATACCACATTTTCTGCACTAAACTACGTAGAAAATTGGCCTGTTGGAAACTATAACTCCCGACTACATTGCATAGCTCGGGCTTCATCCGATTTATCTCTCCAGAAAATGTGCAATGTGCTTATTGAGCTCACAGAAGAAGAAAAAAACGAATGAAATGGAATTCAAATAATTGAACCTACATTGGTCAAATAATAAAATAACCGAAATGTTGGTTAAATCGCTCAACACTAATGACCAACTGACTCAATGGTGTGTGTACAGACAGTCTGTACCGTCTCGAGACAGGAGCAACCACTAAGGCTGGCACGGTAATTGTATAATAGTGTCAATTGACAATTATGGATGAAGACAGTCATTAAAATAAAATAACCGTCATTAAAATAAAACTCATTAACCGCTTTAATACATATTTTTATTTTAAAAAAGTTGTACATATTAAAGTCAACAAACTTTCCCCCCAAAAGCACCAAAGTTAAAGCCTGGTCCACATAGAACAGCCAATATAACGAGACAAAACGACCCAGTTCTAGAATGTTGTGCTGTGGACCGAACAGCTGACGGAAGACCGCTTGGCATTCAGACAAAAGTCAAGTTGAGTCTGTTTCCGCTGTAACATAGACTCTTAACAACGTGATGAAACTTTGTTGCCCCTCGTTTCATCAAAGGTGTTGTAGCAAATGAGTATCATAAAACACATGCCTCACAATGTCTTACCAAAACAGGCCACACTGGCTAACCAACACAGGAGACGGAGGATAAACTCTTTTTTACAAAACGTTTGCTATTCGAACAATTACAACGGTGACCGTGGTCATTTGGCTGACAAATAACCGTCTTTCTAAATTCCATGACCCACCACAACAAGAGAGAGGTGGAGACTACAGGCTGCAAGCAGACACTCCTCAATATCAGCCTGCCCTGAAGAATGCAAGGGCTTGTGTTATCTTTAAGGGAGAAACCGCCACACAGATTACTGGAATCACACACGCACAGTCAGATTGCGATAGTGAAGGGAAGGGATTTCTTATTAAGTTATATTGTTTTCCCTGGAAGAGGATCCTTACTAGTAGTAGTACATCTTGTTTCATTTGTCAGTCCAGTTTTACTGTACGCTTTATTTGTAGCACAGCAGTCAATAGCAGGTGCTTTAGGGAAGCACCTGGCATGAAGTTAGATAGGGGATGGGTTAGGGATGGGTAGCCAAGCTCTCAGCTCACACCTGATAGTCCCCAACTGTAACCAATTAACACCATTAAACGTATATATATATATAATGCCTTACAAAAGTATTCATCCCCATTTTGTTGCATTACAACCTGTAATTTAAATGGATTTTTTTTTGCATTTCATGTAATGGACATACACAAAATAGTCCAAATTGGTGAAGCGGAATGAAAAAAATAACTTGTTTCAAAAAATTCAAATAAATAAATAACGCAAAAGTGGTTCGTGCATATGTATTTACCCCCTTTGCTATGAAGCCCCTAAATAAGATCTGGTGCAACCAATTACCTTCAGAAGTCACATAATTAGTTAAATCAAGTCCACCTGTGTGAAATCTAAGTGTCACATGATCTGTCACATGATCTCAGTATATATACACACACATACACCTGTTCTGAAAGGCCCCAGAGTCTGCAACACCACTAAGCAAGGGGCACCACCAAGCAAGCGGCACCATGAAGACCAAAGAGCTCTCCAAACAGGTCAGGGACAAAGTTGGAGAAGTACAGATCAGTGTTGGGTTATAAAAATATATCATAAAACTTTGAACATCTCACAGAGCACCATTAAATCCATTATTTAAAAAAATGGCACCACAACAAACCTGCCAAGAGAGGGCCGCCCACCAAAACTCACGGACCAGGCAAGGAGGGCATTAATCAGAGAGGCAACAAAGAGACCAAAGATAACCCTGAAGGAGCTGCAAAGCTCCACAGCGGAGATTGGAGTATCTGTCCATAGGACCACTTCAAGCCGTACACTCCACAGAGCTGGGCTTTACGGAAGAGTGGCCAGAAAAAAGCCATTGCTTCAAGAACAAAATAAGCAAACATGTTTGGTGTTCGCCAAAGGGCATGTGGGAGACTCCCCAAACATATGGAAGAAGGTACTCTGGTCAGATGAGACTAAAATTGAGCTTTTTGGCCATCAAGGAAAACGCTATGTCTGGAATAAACCCAACACCTCTCATCACCCCGAGAACACCATCCCCACAGTGAAGCATGGTGGTGGCAGCATCATGCTGTGGGGATGTTTTTCCATCGGCAGGAACAGGGAAACTGGTCAGAATTGAAGGAATGATGGAGCTAAATACAGGGAAATTCTTGAGGGAAACCTGTTTGTCTTCCAGAGATTTGAGACTGGGACGGAGGTTCAACTTCCAGCAGGACAATGACCCTAAGCATACTGCTAAAGCAACATTTGAGTGGTTTAAGGGGAAACATTTAAATGTCTTGGAATGACCTAGTCAAAGCCCAGACCTCAATCCAATTGAGAATCTGTGGTATGACTTAAAGATTGCTGTACACCAGCGGAACCCATCCAACTTGAAGGATGGGCAAAAATCCCAGTGGCTAGATGTGCCAAGCTTATAGACACATACCCCAAGAGACTTGCAGCTGTAATTGATGCAAAAAGGTGGCTCTACAAAGTATATACTTTTTTTTTGGGGGGGGGGGGTAGTTATGCACGCTCAAGTTCTGTTTTTTGGTCTTATTTCTTGTTTGTTTAACAATAAAACAATATTTTGCATCTTCAAAGTGGTAGGCATGTTGTGTAAATCAAATGATACAAACCCCCCCCAAAAAAATTATTATAATAATTCCAGGTTGTAAGGCAACAAAATTGGAACAATGCAAAGGGGGTGAATAATTTCACAAGCCACTGTAGCCTAATCATTTATTCACATTGACCAGAATTCAATGACATCTTGAACAATCTACCTACACCGCCCTTTCAAAAAGCTTTTTTCAGCAGCATTCCTATTTTCTAACATACAGTACAAGTCAAAAGTTTGTACACACCTACTCATTCAAGGGTTTTTCTTTATTTTTACATTGTAAAATAATAGTGAAGACATCAAAACTATGAAATAACACATATGGAATCATGTAGTAACCAAAAAAAAGTGTTAAACAAATCAAAATATATTTGATATTTTTCAAATAGCCACCCTTTGCCTTGATGACAGCTTTGCACACTCTTGGCATTCTCTCAACCAGCTTCACCTGGAATGCTTTTCCAACAGTCTTGAAGGAGTTCCCACATATGCTGAGCACTTGTTGGCTGCTTTTCCTTCACTCTTCAGTTCCGACTCATCCCAAACCATCTCAATTGGGTTGAGGTCGGGGGATTGTGGAGGCCAGGTCATCTGATGCAGCACTCCATCACTCTCCTTTTTGGTAAAATAGCCCTTACACAGCCTGGATGTGTGTTGGGTCATTGTCCTGTTGAAAAACAAATGATAGTCCCACTAAGCCCAAACCAGATGGGATGGTGTATCGCTGCAGAATGCTGTGATAACCATGCTGGTTAAGTGTGCCTTGAATAAAATAAAATCACAGACAGTGTCACCAGCAAAGCACCCCCAAACCATAACACCTCCTCCTCCATGCTTTACGGTGGGAACTACATGCGGAGATCATCCGTTCACCCATACCACGTCTCACAAAGACACGGTGGTTGGAACCAAAAATCTCCAATTTGGACTCCAGACCAATGGACAAATTTCCACCGGTCTAATGTCTATTGCTCGTGTTTCCTGGCCCAAGCAGTTCTCTTCCTTAATTTGTTTCCTTTAGTAGTGGTTTCTTTGCAGCAATTCGAACATGAAGGCCTGATTCACACAGTCTCCTCTGAACAGTTGATGTTGAGATCTGTGACTTAACTCTGTGAAGTGTTTATTTGGGCTGCAATTTCTGAGGCTGGTAACTAACTTATCCTCTACAGCAGAGGTAACTCTGGGTTTTACATTCCTGTGGCGGTCCTCATAGCGCTTGAAGGTTTTTGCGACTGCACTGGAAGAACCTTTCAAAGTTCTTGACATTTTCCAGATTGACTGATCATCATGTCTTAAAGTAATGATGCACTGTTGTTTCTCTTTGCTTATTTGAGCTGTTCTTGCCATAATACGGACTTGGTCTTTTACCAAATAGGGCTATCTTCTGTATACCCCCACTATCTTGTCACAACACAACTGATTGGCTCAAACGCATTAAGAAGGAAATAAATTCCACAAATTAACTTTTAAGGCGGTACACCTGTTAATTGAAATGCATTCCAGTATAATTATTATTTTATTTTTTTATAAAAATGTACGCACTCACTAACTGCAAGTTGCTCTGGATAAGAGCGTCTGCTAAATGACTAAAATGTACAATTCCAGGTGACTACCCCATGAAGCTGGTTGAGAGAATGCCAAGCGTGAGCAAAGCTGTCATCAAGGCAAAGGGTGGCTACTTTGAAGAACCTCAAATATAAAATATATTTTGATTTGTTTAACACTTTTTTGGTTACTACATGATTCCATGTGTGTTATTTCATAGTTTTGATGTTTTCACTATTATTCTACAATGTAAAAAATTAAGAAAAACCCTTGAAGGAGTAGGTGTCCAAACTTTTGACTGGTAGTGTACGTCAGGTCTGGCAGTCGATGTACAGACGGCTATAGGAAAGATTTACTCATAATGTTAAATAAAAATAAAAAAATAAAATAAATAATAATGTTACAAAATGACATAGGCATAATGCCAAAGCTAATACAGATAGAGAGAAACCACTACAGTCTACGACGTTGTAGTCTACTTCTGCTACGCTGCTTTGACGATCCATCTTCACAGCAAAACTCTGACGACAACAACAAGCAACTAACTGTCTGTGCACCTGACCTAGGTCTACGCTAATTCACAGAAATCCCAGGACAAAAGCACCCACTGGGGACAGCCTCAGCACCAGTATCACGTGACATCATTAGTCAAACAAGTTTCAAACAAGTTTTAGTTCTTAGCATAATATTGTTCCATCGCACAATGTTCATAGTCCACAACACAGAATGCTGTTTTTTCCATAATATATTGTCCATCTGCAGCTTTCTAAACATTCCTACCTACTGAATAGGAACTTGGTGAGGGGGGCTGGTCTGCCCTGACTGAGTAGCGTAGCCTGTTTAGTGCACCTGCCCCATCCCTAGGTAGAGGTAGGGCAGGCAGGGAAGGAGAGTGGTAGGGCAGGCAGGGGAGGAGAGTGGTAGGGCAGGCAGGGGAGGAGAGTGGTAGGGCAGGCAGGGGAGGAGAGTGGTAGGGCAGGCAGGGAAGGAGAGTGGTAGGGCAGGCAGGGGAGGAGGGTGGTAGGGCAGGCAGGGGAGGAGGGTGGTAGGGCAGGCAGGGAAGGAGAGTGGTAGGGCAGGCAGGGAAGGAGAGTGGTAGGGCAGGCAGGGGAGGAGGGTGGTAGGGCAGGCAGGGGAGGAGAGTGGTAGGGCAGGCAGGGGAGGAGAGTGGTAGGGCAGGCAGGGGAGGAGAGTGGTAGGGCAGGCAGGGGAGGAGAGTGGTAGGGCAGGCAGGGGAGGAGAGTGGTAGGGCAGGCAGGGGAGGAGAGTGGTAGGGCAGGCAGGGGAGGAGGGTGGTAGGGCAGGCAGGGGAGGAGAGTGGTAGGGCAGGCGGGGAAGGAGAGTGGTAGGGCAGGCGGGGAAGGAGAGTGGTAGGGCAGGCGGGGAAGGAGAGTGGTAGGGCAGGCGGGGAAGGAGAGTGGTAGGGCAGGCGGGGAAGGAGAGTGGTAGGGCAGGCGGGGAAGGAGAGTGGTAGGGCAGGCGGGGAAGGAGAGTGGTAGGGCAGGCGGGGAAGGAGAGTGGTAGGGCAGGCGGGGGAGGAGGGTGGTAGGGCAGGCGGGGGAGGAGGGTGGTAGGGCAGGCGGGGGAGGAGGGTGGTAGGGCAGGCGGGGGAGGAGGGTGGTAGGGCAGGCGGGGGAGGAGGGTGGTAGGGCAGGCGGGGGAGGAGGGTGGCAGGGCAGGCAGGGAAGGAGAGTGGCCAGTCATGCATGGAGAAGCAGGGTCCTAACATGGGGTAGACTCAGAGCCACTGGGGTGAGCTGTTATGCACTGGCAGACCTGCCAAGCACAATTATTACCATGTGACCCAGACCCAGTGAGCTCAGAAAACTGAGGGGTTGGTGGGAAATGTGACCACCTAGTCCAGACCTGGGTTTGTGTGTCGGAGCGTTTGAAGAAATGGGACAAGGAACCATCACTTTTTCACTCCCAAATGAAGCATGCCAAAAAGTGATGATATACATATGAAGCAGTGCATTCGTTTGAGATTACACTTTGATCTCATAAAGTTACAATGTAGTTTAGCAGTGATTTTCAAACTGACACTTGAGATGTCTTAAAAACGGATTTTTTTAACTGCCAAAAATATAAAGAAACATTTGTGAGGGACAAGCCTGTATTCGTAGCTAATGAAAGAGTTATGTAGGTCTACATGGTATTAGTTCGAGAGTAAACAACAATAAATACATTATTGAAACAGTGATGTAGCTACTGTTAAACTCAATTGAAAAATGTCTTGCTATGTTTGCTAAAACATCAACAAAAACGATGAGATAATTAGCTATAGCTAGCTAGTTGATTGGCTTTCTAGTAAAATAGATGCTAACTAGTAGTAAACCTAGCTCGATCACCTGTTGCAAGAGGATCTCAATCACAAATCTTAATAAAGATAGCTAGCTAGATAGTTATATTTTGTAAGGAACAGTAGCAAATGATAGATTGACCACAATTAGCTAGCACATTTTCTCTAGTACTGTAGCCAGCTAGCTCTCTTGGTAGCCAACTAGCTCTAACTTGGATAGCAAGCTACCTAGCTATAAACTAGCTAGGTCAACGTAATTAAATACAGAATTGAACTACGGTACGCATTTCAGTACTGTCGGTAGCTAGCTACTTAAGCATCTCTACATGTAGTTTGTCTCTGTACCTTTATCAAACAGCTAGCTGGCCTATAGATAGCTAACATTAGCTAGATTACTTGCCAACTACCTTAACATACTGGTTAGCTAACTACTGTAGCTTCTAAATGGATCTCTGCAACAAGTGAGAGAAACAACGGCGCATCCACCTGATCTGTTCGAAAGCTTACCGTGAAAGAAAACACAGAAGTCTGTGATCTAATTTCAAAGAAATCGGTCTGCCGTGTAAATCAGTGCACTCAAACGATTAAATTCAACAAGTATTCCCACTCTTTTCTCCGTCCAGTTCGTCTTCCCTACACTCTCCGATCAAGAATTGTGGGAACAATCCCTGTTTTACACACGACGCATTCCACAGGCTGATTCTAGGCTGATTATCCTAGGCTTGGGTTCAGAATTAAAGGGATACTCACTACTTTTCTCACGCCAATAAGTAGGTCATTAATTATGGTTGTTTACTTTTCCTGCATTCGGTAAACATTTGGAGGAGGTTGGAGTTGAATTAATTTGGGCATGTAGCGTTTTAGAAGATTCCAACTGGAAAAGTATTTAATATTTTTACTAAAATGTAAGTCATCCACAGTATGTCTTTCATTCTTGTGTGTGTGTGCCTGGCTGCCTGCTTGCATTTGTGTGCGTGTGTTTTGTATTACTGCCTGCTGCCTGTCTGTCACTGGTTAGTGTTAAATCACAAGGCAGCCCAGTCCTAAGCGTCCTGACTGTTTGGTGCCTTGTGAGATATATCAGTGTGATTTGTTTAACGCTTAATAAGCAAACTAAAGTAAACAGTCATCCATAATATTCCCCAGCTGTCTTGTCCTGCTGTCCGATTTATGCCTGTTTTTAGGTGATTGTGGGCTTTGTCTCTCTACTCAGGTCTATAAATACTTCAAGCCCTTTAAGTGGAAAAAAATGAGTTTCAGGTAGGATAATCTACTACCAGTATAGTAGATGATATACTGTAGCTATATCTGACTTCTCCTAGACAATAAACTGAATAAGAGTAACCAGGCAGATATAAGGCAGTAGTTTCCTCATTCCAGAGTGGAATTAGAGTATAATATGAAATGGACACTGAGACTACAAGTTCCCCATACAGTTTAAAAACTAAGAGGAGAGAGAGAGAGAGAGAGAGAGAGAGAGAGAGAGAGAGAGAGAGAGAGAGAGAGAGAGAGAGAGAGAGAGAGACAGAGAGACAGAGAGACAGAGAGAGAGAGAGAGAGAGAGAGAGAGAGAGAGAGAGAGCGAGAGAGAGAGAGAGAGAGAGAGAGAGACTTCTCCATGTGTTTACAGTCACACTGTTTCCCAGAGGATTCCCCTCCCAAATAATCACTGCAGACCATGTGTGCAAAGAGAAGGGTCTATGAAAATCCATTAACACAAGTTGTGACATTAACGTATACAAAAAACGGCAGGCCCAAATGTCGTTCTATCCAGTAGCTGGGTACTATATACTATAAGTGATGTGTGGCTTGAGGCCCAACTACAGTTTCAAACAATGCTGTTTGGACTTGAGATAAGATGGTAAGAGGGAAGGGGACACACACAGCCTAGAAACCATGTAAGAAGTGAACTATTTTTGGCTCAACTCATTCAATATAACAATAACAAGGGTACAAAACAAATGAAGCAGCAAATAAACAAACATCCTCCCTTATTTGCAGAAAGGGGACTTTTACTTCAACCGCAGCTCAATTACATTAGTAAACAGAGAGAGAGTATTTTTTTGGATGAGAAATTAAATTCAGTGACTGACATACCTTTCCCCGTGGGTTCCTTCCTTGTTATTCCAAGAGGTTAGGATTTTTGTCTCAGGCCATTACTTGGAAACTCAGATTAATTGAATACTTTCGGCCAGCCAAACGTAAAGAGCATGCGGTTTCGTGAAGTAGTGGGAATTAGTGTCTGTGGGTGGTACGATATTCCATTGGGTCTCATGCAAGTCATTCAATAAGCCCCTCTGCTCTGTTTGGTGCCAATATTTCAGTCATCCTTTTCCCCTAACAGCTATACTATTGCATTGCATTAATATGTCCATGTCAACGTCCAAAGAAAGGCTGTTATGTGGGAGTGATTTAAAAAACAACAATTAATACTGTGGTATCTGAGGAATTTATGACTTTGCTAATGGTTTCAAATGGTTTTAGAGGATGTTGACTCAGCTTAAAGGGAGCATCTGGAGAGTAGTTCTATAGGGGCACCCTAAAGCCGAGGAAGTCTGTTAGGTGGCCTCCTGGGATTGGTCTGTAGGGAAAACACCCATATTATGTAACATAGGGCATAGGATATAAATACCACGGTCAAAACAAAGGAGGACAGAACAACATATTACAGATTGGGGTCGTTGTTCTCCAGATATTCTGCAGATATCTGTAAATTGACGCTGTCACCCTTTGATGTAAATAAACCTTTATAATCAAAGTACAGTGTCAGCGGAATTCTTGTTCTCACAGCATCTCAGCATAGTTTTCTCGACACCACAATACCACTTCCCTCTTACACTGGTATCAGACCGTTATGCTATTCCTCTCCTGTCTGTGTGTGTTTAGTGTTTCTTTTCCCCGTCATCTGCTGATGGTGCCTCGCCGTCACACCAAAGAGAGGGATACTTCATCATGACTCTTTCGCCATGAGGCTACATAATGGAATGATTTCAGTGCCAACAGAAATTGTACTTGAATTCAATATTAAGTCAACGCAGTTTCAAATCATGAAAAATAAAATATCAATATCTTTTAATACAAATTCAAAATTATAGAATTCAAATACAATTTCTGTTGGCACTGAAATCACTCCACACTACAATGTGTAATATCATCTTATCATCTGGACTGCTCCTGCATAGGGGGTGAGGAAAGAGTGACAGAAGGAGAAGCACATTGGTGTTGAAACATCCTGTTCAGCTTTCAGAGTGGAGTGCTTCTATTGTAGTTGTAAACATTGTCTGGTAGCAACACTTTATCTTACTTACGGTACAGAACATTCCAGGCATTTACTCATAAAGTACATGGTGAAATAGCAATCACACAATAATGAGGTATGAATTACGTGTTCACTTCTTAGATAGTTACCAATTCTGTAGAATTCTATGAAGTAAGTTCCACTGTTACCACATACTTCCTAGTAGGCCTAAATACCATGTTAACAGTTGAAACAGTCACTTCTGTCACGACTTCCGCCGAGGCTGCTTCCCCTCCTTGTTCGGGCAGGTTTCGGCGTTCGCCGTCACCGGCTTACTAGCTGCTTCCGATCCATTTATCATCACTCCACTCGTCTTGTCTAATTAATCACACACACCTGGTCCTTATCCCCAATTAGTCATTGTATAAGTGTTCCCTCTGCTTCCTTGTCTGTGTGGGTGATTGTTTGTAGTGAGCTGTGTGTAGCTCGGTTGAGCTACCCTTACCTTGTTGTTGCCAGGGTAGATATTTCCCCTGTGCCTGAGTTTTGTTGTCGCATGCTTGCGGAACTGTTTATCGACGGAATAACGTTTTTGGATGCGTATTACTCTCCTGCGCCTGACTCCTCCTATCACACGCATCACAGAATCACCCACCAGTTTATCGAAGGACAACATGGTGTCCCAGCAGGCTAGCTCCCGTCGGACGTCCTCCTGCAAATGGCACCGAAAATGGTCAATCAGGGCCCGCTCGTTCCACCCGGACCCCGCTGCCAGCGTCCGGAACTCCAACGCGAAGTCCTGCGCGGTCCTCGTCCCCTGCCTCAGGTGGACCAGTCGCTCACCCGCCTCTCGACCCTCGGGCGGGTGGTCGAATACCGCCCGAAAGAGGCGAGCGGACTCCCTGTAGCTCCTCCTTCGTTCCACACCGCGTTGGCCCACTCCAGGGCTTTCCCACAGAGGCGGGAAACGAGGACGGACACCTTCTCCCGCTCCGATGGTGCCGGCCTGATGCCGGCCAAATTAGATCTCAGGAGTGCGTACAACCTGGTGCGTATCCGAGAAGGAGATGAGTGGAAGACAGCATTCAGCACAAACACGGGACATTATGAATACCTGGTGATGCCCTATGGTTTGATGAACGCTCCCATCCATCTTCCAGTCCTTTGTGAACGAGGTGTTTCGGGACATGCTTGGTCGCGGTGTAGTGGTCTACATCGATGACATCCTGGTGTATTCTGCTACGCGCGCCGAGCATGTGTCCCTGGTTCGCAAGGTGCTGGCCCGACTGTTGGAAAATGACCTTTATGCTAAGGCAGAGAAGTGTATGTTTTTCCAGCAGTCCGTCTCCTTCCTTGGATACCCCATTTCCACCTCTGGTGTGGAGATGGAGGGAGATCGCATTTCAGCCGTGCGTAATTGGCCGACTCCAACCACGGTTAAGGAGGTGCAGCGCTTCCTTGGCTTTGCCAACTATTATCGGAGGTTTGTCCGGGGCTTTGGCAAGGTCGCAGCTCCCATTACCTCCCTGTTGAAGGGTGGGCCATCCCGGCTCCGCTGGTTTGCTGAGGCTGACCTGGCCTTCAGCAAACTGCGGGGTCTGTTCACCTCAGCCCCAGTACTGGCCCACCCCGATTCATCACTACCGTTCGTAGTGGAGGTGGATGCATCCGAGGTTGGGATAGTAGCTGTCCTGTCTCAACGCTCGGGTACGCCACCCAAGCTTCGTCCCTGTGCGTTCTTTTCGAAGAAGCTCAGCCCGGCGGAGCAGAACTACGGCATTGGTGATCGGGAGCTGTTGGCTGTTGTCGGAGCCTTGACCGTGTGGAGGCATTGGCTCGAGGGGGCAAAACACCCTTTCCTCGTCTTGACGGACCACCGTAACCTGGAGTACATCCGGGCAGCGAGGAGGCTGAATCCTCGGCAGGCCAGGTGGGCCCTATTCTTCACCAGGTTTGATTTCACTCTATCATACATCCCGGGTACGAAGAACGTGAAGGCAGACGCGCTGTCCCGGCTGTATGACACAGAGGAGAGGCCCAGAGACAACACTCCCATACTGCCGGCCTCCTGCATTGTGGCGCCGGTAGTATGGGCGATGGACACGGATATAGAGCAGACATTACGCACGGATCCCTCTCCACCTCAGTGTCCAGATGGGCTACAGTACATGCCTGCTCTTATCTGTGATCGTCTGATCTTCTGGGCACACACATCACCCTCCTCTGGTCACCCAGGTATCGGTCGTACAGTGCGCTGCCTGAGCGGAAAGTACTGGTGGCCTACCTTGGCTAAGGACGTGAGGGTGTACGTCTCCTCCTGTTCGGTGTGCGCCCAGAGTAAGGCACCTAGGCACCTCCCTGCAGGTATGCTACAACCGTTACCAGTTCCACAACGACCATGGTCTCACCTTAGCATTGATTTTCTGACTGATCTTCCCCTCTCCCAAGGTAACGCCACCATCCTGGTCGTTGTGGACCGCTTCTCAAAGTCCTGCAGCCTCCTTCCTCTGCCCGGTCTCCCCACAGCCCTGCAGACTGCGGAGGCCCTGTTTACTCATGTCTTCCGGCACTACGGGGTACCAGAGGATATAGTGTCGGACCGAGGTCCCCAGTTCACGTCCATGGTCTGGAAGGCGTTCATGGAACGTCTGGGGGTCTCGGTCAGTCTGACCTCTGGGTTCCACCCCGAGAGTAATGGGCAGGTGGAACGGGTAAATCAGGACGTGGGTAGGTTCCTGCGGTCCTACTGCCAGGACCATGGGACCATGGATGCTGCCCATGTTCACCTCAAACGCGTTGTGCGTCGTCAGAAGGCCAAAGCTGACCGCCACCGCAGTGAGGCCCCCGTCTTTGTACCGGGGGATCGGGTCTGGCTCTCGACCCGGAATCTGCTCCTCCGCCTACCCTGCCGGAAGCTGAGCCCGCGGTTTGTGGGGCCGTTCAAAGTCCTGAGGAGAGTCAACGAGGTCACATATAGGTTATTACTTCCCCCTGATTACCGTATTAACCCTCGTTTCATGTGTCTCTCCTCAGGCCGGTGGTAGCTGGTTCGCTCCAGGAGTCTGAGGTGCGGGAGGTCCCTCCACCTCCTCTGGACATTGAGGGGGCCCCGGCGTACTCGGTCCATTCCATCCTGGATTCGAGGCGTCGGGTATGGGGCTTTCAGTACCTCGTGGAGTGGGAGGGGTACGGTCCGGAGGAACGGTGCTGGGTCCCAGTGAGGGATATCCTCGATCCCTCCATGTTACGGGATTTCCACCGTCGCCATCCGGCTCGCCCTGCTCCGTGTCCTCCTGGCCGTCCCCGAGGCCGGGGTCGGCGCGCTGCTGGAGCCACGCGTCAAGGGGGGGGGGGGTACTGTCACGACTTCCGCCGAGGCTGCTTCCCCTCCTTGTTCGGGCAGGTTTCGGCGTTCGTCGTCACCGGCTTACTAGCTGCTGCCGATCCATTTATCATCACTCCACTTGTCTTGTCTAATTAATCACACACACCTGGTCCTTATCCCCAATTAGTCATTGTATAAGTGTTCCCTCTGCTTCCTTGTCTGTGTGGGTGATTGTTTGTAGTGAGCTGTGTGTAGCTCGGTTGAGCTACCCTTACCTTGTTGTTGCCAGGGTAGATATTTCCCCTGTGCCTGAGTGTTGTTGTCGCATGCTTGCGCAACTGTTTATCGACGGAATAAACTCTTTGGATGCGTATTACTCTCTTGCGCCTGACTCCTTCTATCACACACATCACAGGTATTGAATGAAGTGCAACTGCGATGTTTGTCTTTTCACCGGTCTGACGTTCTCAGTGTTTACGGCAAAGCTCGGGGGGGGACAGGTCATGTAAAGAACGAAACCAAACAGACGGGGTGGCGTGCACATGACCTGACAGTTCAAGTAAATGTAGTTGTTCTGGATTCTCTCCAACCGTCCATGTAACCAGTTCAAGGTTCTGTGTGGCGGACATGGTCATTACTATCTGGCCAAGTTGCAAAGTCAGAAGCCCCGCCTAGTTCTACAATTCCTCTTTTTAAAATCAGATTTTAAACCTAACCTTAACCACACTGCTAACCTTAAGCCTTACCCTAACCTTAACCACACTGCTAACCTTATGCCTTACCCTAACCTTAAATTGAGACCAAAAAAAGCTAATTTTAGCTTTCATAAATTTTTATGATATAGCCAATTTTGACTTTGCAGCTTGGGCATCTAGTGGGAACCATGCCCTTCCTCCATTACACAAGCAGAAGCTATCAACAGGAAGTGAAATGAAGCAGTTGCAACATTTTCTAAAAAAGGAGCAGAGGAGTGTGTTGATTATAAGTCATAAACAGAGTATGCAGAGAGCAGTAGGTCCCACTGGACACAAACTTTAGACCTATTAAAAAAAAAAAAACGAGTCTCATTGAATTGAAAAAAGTATGTCGATATAGAATGTGGAAACAACGTTGATTCTTACCGGTTTGCGCCCAGTGGGAAAGGTGTGTGTGTGTGTGAGGTACACTTGAAGAGTGTGTGAAGGCCGGGTGTACACTACGTTAGAGTGTGTGAAGGCCAGGTGTACACTACGTTAGAGTGTGTGAAGGCCGGGTGTACACTACGTTAGAGTGTGTGAAGGCCGGGTGTAGACTACGTTAGAGTGTGTGAAGGCCGGGTGTACACTACGTTAGAGTGTGTTAGTTAGTGTGCTACTCACTCAGGCACTGCAGGCCATGCTTTCTCTGCAGGGCCTTACTGCATAGTGAGCAGGTGGCACAGCAGGAGAAGGAGCCCGGCACCAACTTATGCCCACTGCTAGTAGTGTGATGCAGTTTATCTTTGTCTTTGGGTTGTTCCCTCTCCCTTTCCTTCTCTCTGTGTTGCTCCTTCTCTCTGTTCTTACCCTGCTGGGGAACGAAAGAGAAACAGTGTCAGCTTTCATCTTTAACGCTGTACTTTTAATAATGTACTGTGGTGATTTTTTATTTTATTTTTTATACAACATAAGGAGTGACTGTATGGTGGGGTATATAACAGGGCAACGGGGCTGATTCAGAGGATTCGGGTGAAAAGAGATTTACAGTCAGACATTCTGTTCCCACACAATAATATGATGAAATTAGGATGTCAATTAACAATAGCTTTCACAATACTGACTGACAGTAATGTTGCTTAGCGCCGAGGATTTGACCTTATAATGACATGTTGTTGAAATCAACATATCCTAGCTAAAAAGGCAGTGACTGTAAAAAAAACATGTTTACAGTCACAGACTACAGTATAATGTTAAATGAGTGTCATGAGCCTCTCACTCCACCGGGTTACCACCTTAATTTTCTTCCACTCTGCTCACCACTCTCTCTACTCAGCCTAACTAGCTCCACCTGTCCCTGCTCTGCTCTGCTCTAATTACTCTGCCAGCTGCGCTGCATTACCCACTACCTCTCCCAGTATTTAAGGCCCTGTCTTTCAGCTCTCCGGTGTCAGATCGTCTGCAAAGCTCACACCCGGAACCTGTTTGCTCGCGCTTCTGGCTCACCCTGGTTTTGTGACCCCGGACCTGCCTGATTTTTGGATACTCTTCTGCCCCAGGAGATCCAGACCTGCTTCTGCCATAACGACTCCTGACTACTCTTCAATCCCGGTAACTCTGACCAGCCTTCTGCCTTGCTACTACGTATTTTGGATTTCCCTTGAACTGTACTGCTGCCTTGTTTCATTCCGCCCTGTTGTGTCTGTGTCTCCCCCCCCCAGGACTTCTGGACCACCCACCACCGGCTTCATAGGACGCATCGCTGCCACTGGGGGGGGCACAGACCCAGCACATTGGACGGGATCCCTGTTACCCCTGGAGCCTTCATTCACTCCCTACTTCCCTTTTCCCTTAAGTTTTAAATAACTTTCTGGTGTGACGCAATTGTGGTCCTCTGGTCGTCTGTCTGAACCGTGACAGTACGATCTGACCATTATGGACTCAGCGCACACTTTCCCCGACATGGAAACCGATGAGCATGAGCAGCAGTTCCAGCAGCAGCAACAACAACTCGCCATGATCATTCAACTCCTCACCAACCTTACCCCAGCCAGTCTGCCCACCAGCCCTGCCCCCGAGTTACCTGCCCCGGTCATTGCAGCCGCTGCTCCGGAACCCAAGATTGGAAACCCCGAGCGGTTCAACGGCGACTCAACCCAGGTCCGGCCATTCCTGACTAGCTGCCGACTTCAGTTCTCCTTGCAGCCAAGGACCTTCGCCACGGAGGGGGCTAAAGTTGGGTATGCCATCACTCACCTGACGGGCCGAGCTCGACTCTGGGGAACAGCAGAGTTCGAACGTCAAACCCCCGCATGTGCAACCTTCGACCTGTTTGCTGAGGAGATGCTGAAGGTGTTTGACCTGGATTCACCAACCGCAGAGGCGTCTCGTGAACTGTTCAGTATTCGACAAGGCAGACGTACAGTCGCAGACCATTCCATCGACTTCCGAACCCTGGCTAGACGAAGTTCTTGGAACACACCATCGTTGGTGGACGCGTTCCTCCATAGTTTGGCTGACTATATCAAGGACGAGTTGGTCTCCCATGAACTGCCTTCCACTCTTGATGAAGCCATCGCACTGACTGTCAGGATCGACAGAAGGATACAGACCCGTCGTCGTGAGAGGGGGCGCCAAGGTCCACCTACTACCGGCATTCGGAGAGATCCGACTGGGCTCCTGTCATCTACTGCCACTCACCCAGGTCAGTTTGATCAGTCTGAGCCTATGGAGATTGGGCGAGCCTCTCTCACTCCTGCAGAGCGCCAGCGCCGCTTCACCTCAAACCTCTGCCTCTATTGTGGAGGTGATGGACATCGTGTGGTAACCTGCCCTTTAAAGGGCCGAAGCTCACCGGGCATAGGGGGAGTCCGGTTGAGTTCAATGACCATCCAGTCCTCCGACCGCAAACCCCTGCTGCAAGTTCACCTCCGCCTCTCTGACTCAACTCACACCCTGGCTGCTCTGGTGGATTCTGGCGCCGAAGCCAACATAATGGACATCAAGCTGGCACGCCAACTGGGACTGGAGAACCTCCGTTTGACACCTCCTATTCCTGCCCGGGCACTGGACGGACACTTACTCGGATCGGTCACTCATGTCACGGCCCCGGTCTCGATGGGTCTGTCCGGAAACCATCAAGAAACTATCCAGTTTCACCTGCTCCCCTCTCCAGGCCAACCCCTCATCCTGGGTTACCCATGGCTCCGCCGGCACAACCCTCAGCTCGACTGGGTGACCGGGGTGATCAGGGAGTGGGGAGAGGACTGCCACCGAACCTGCCTGCTTGCTGCCGCACTACCCCCTCGGCCAGTACCTACTAACTCCGCTCCTGACCTCTCCAATGTCCCAGAATGCTACCATGGTCTCAGAGAGGTGTTTAACAAAGCAAGAGCCACATCTCTGCCCCCTCACCGACCGTACGACTGTGCCATCGACCTCCTCCCTGGAACAGCCCCTCCAAAGGGTCGTCTTTATTCGTTGTCTGCTCCTGAAAGAAAGTCCATGGAGGACTACATCAATGGCTCTCTGTCCGCAGGATTAATCCGTTCATCTTCATCTCCTGCTGGTGCTGGCTTCTTCTTTGTGGGGAAGAAGGACGGATCTCTTCGCCCCTGCATCGACTACAGGGGACTCAACGACATCACAGTGAAGAACCGTTACCCTCTGCCTCTGCTCACCTCTGCTTTTGAGTTGCTCCAGGGAGCCACTGTTTTTACCAAGTTGGATCTCAGAAACGCTTACCACCTAGTGCGGATCCGGGAGGGAGATGAATGGAAGACCGCATTCAATACACCAACAGGCCACTACGAGTATCTGGTTATGCCTTTTGGCCTCACCAATGCTCCTGCTGTGTTCCAGGCTCTAGTGAATGATGTACTGCGGGACATGTTAAACAAGTTTGTCTTCGTTTACCTGGATGACATCTTAATCTACTCCAGAAACCTGTCTGAACACACCCGCCATGTCCAGCAAGTCCTTCATCGTCTTCTGGAGAATTCCCTCTACGCCAAGGCAGAGAAATGTGAGTTTCACGTCAAGACAGTGGCCTTCCTGGGGTACATAGTGGCAGAGGGAAGTATCCAAATGGATCCTGCCAAAGTATCAGCAGTCACTTCATGGCCAGTTCCGGAGAACAGAAAGAAGCTGCAACAGTTTCTGGGGTTTGCTAACTTCTACAGAAAGTTTATCCGGAACTACAGTACCGTTGCTGCCCCTCTCACTGCTCTAACCAGCACCAAGCAACCCTTCACCTGGACCCCAGCAGCCGACAAAGCCTTCAGTACCCTCAAGGTGAGGTTCACCTCCGCTCCCATCCTCCAGATGCCTGATGTGGACCGGCAATTCATTGTGGAGGTGGACGCCTCGGATGTGGGAGTTGGTGCTGTGATTTCTCAGTGGGCTGCGGAGGATAGGAAGCTCCATCCCTGTGCCTTTTTCTCACGTCGGTTGTCCCCCTCTGAGTGCAATTACGACATAGGGAACCGTGAGCTGCTGGCTGTGAAGCTTGCCTTGGAGGAGTGGCGTCACTGGCTGGAGGGGTCCACCATTCCATTTCTCGTTTGGACCGATCATAAGAACTTGGAGTACATCCGCACGGCCAAACGGTTGAACCCCAGGCAGTCCCGCTGGGCCCTGTTCTTCACCAGGTTTAATTTCACTCTGTCATACCGGCCTGGATCACGCAACACCAAGCCAGACGCCCTCTCCCGTCAATTCCAGAAGGATGACACCCCCTCCAAGGACCCTGTGTCGATTCTGCCAAGTCCCTGCATCGTTGCAGCTCTGACCTGGGCTGTTGAGGAACAGGTGCTGGAGGCTCTCCGTAACCAGCCAGGTCCCAGCACTTGCCCAGCTGACCGCCTTTTTGTCCCCGAAGACCTGAGGTCCCAGGTCGTTCAGTGGGGACATGACTCCCGCCTAGCTTGTCACCCTGGCTCCACCCGCACTTACAACCTGCTCGCCCAGAGGTTCTGGTGGCCCTCTCTGAGAAGGGATGTACGGGAATTCGTCCAAGCCTGCCCCATCTGCAACCAACACAAGTCGTCCTGCCAGCCCCCAGCCGGATTGCTGCAGCCCCTGCCTGTGCCCAGACGTCCCTGGTCTCACATCGCCCTTGACTTTGTCACGGGGCTGCCCCCTTCAAGTGGCATGACCGTCATTCTCACCATAGTTGACCGTTTCAGCAAGATGGCACACTTCATTCCCCTCCCCAAGCTCCCAACCGCCAAGGAGACCGCCCAGGTGGTCCTGGAACACGTCTTCCGGATCCACGGACTGCCAAAGGATGTAGTTTCTGACCGTGGTCCACAATTCTCCTCCGCTTTTTGGAAGGAGTTCTGTCACCTGCTGGGAGCCACAGTCAGTCTGACTTCCGGATTCCATCCCCAATCCAATGGGCAGTCAGAGCGGGCTAATCAGGAGCTCGAGAAGGCACTGCGATGCATGACTTCACGCAACCCCCACTCCTGGTCGCAGCAATTGACATGGGTGGAGTACGCACACAATTCTCTGACCTGCTCTGCCATCGGTATGTCCCCTTTCCAATGTGTTTATGGATACCAGCCTCCTCTATTTGCCAGCCAGGAAGAGGAGGTTACTTGCCCATCTGCACTTGCTTTTGCCCGTCGATGTCGCCGCACCTGGTCACAAGCCCGAGCCACACTCCTCAGATCCGTTGCCAGCTACACTACCGGGGCCAACCGTCGGAGAATTCCTGCTCCCACCTACCATGTTGGTCAAAGGGTGTGGTTGTCATCGAAGAACCTGCCACTCAGGGTGGAGTCGCAGAAGCTGGCACCTCGGTTCATTGGCCCATTCCCTATCATAAGAGTGATTAGCCCAACTGCTGTCCGGCTCCAACTGCCTAATTCCCTGAGGGTGCACCCCACTTTCCATGTGTCTAAGATTAAGCCCATCCATGAGAGTCCGCTGGTCCCTGCTGCGCCTTGTCCTCCTCCTCCACGGCTCGTCGATGGTGGTCTGGTTTACACCGTCCGCCGCCTGCTTCGGTCCAGACGGAGGGGTAGGGGTCTCCAGTACCTCATTGACTGGGAGGGCTATGGACCTGAGGAAAGGACCTGGGTGCCAGCTAGTCGGATTGTGGATAGGACTCTCATCACCGCTTTCCACCAACGGCATCCTGATCAACCTGCAATCCGTAGGGGCCACCCCAGAGGGGTCCCTAACCGTCCTGCCCGCTCGGCTTCCTGTCCTGTGCCTGATCCTGTCTCGGGACCTGTCCCATCTCCCGACCACGGCCCTCCGGCTTCCTCCGAGGATGAGGACGTTCACTCGGACCGTTCGGAGGAGTTCTAGCCCTCCTCCGGCTCCCCTCCTCCCGCCCGGCGTGGTGTTGCTCTTGGGACTTCTGGGGCCGTCCCTTGGGGGGGGGGTTCTGTCATGAGCCTCTCACTCCACCGGGTTACCACCTTAATTTTCTTCCACTCTGCTCACCACTCTCTCTACTCAGCCTAACTAGCTCCACCTGTCCCTGCTCTGCTCTGCTCTAATTACTCTGCCAGCTGCGCTGCATTACCCACTACCTCTCCCAGTATTTAAGGCCCTGTCTTTCAGCTCTCCGGTGTCAGATCGTCTGCAAAGCTCACACCCGGAACCTGTTTGCTCGCGCTTCTGGCTCACCCTGGTTTTGTGACCCCGGACCTGCCTGATTTTTGGATACTCTTCTGCCCCAGGAGATCCAGACCTGCTTCTGCCATAACGACTCCTGACTACTCTTCAATCCCGGTAACTCTGACCAGCCTTCTGCCTTGCTACTACGTATTTTGGATTTCCCTTGAACTGTACTGCTGCCTTGTTTCATTCCGCCCTGTTGTGTCTGTGTCTCCCCCCCCCAGGACTTCTGGACCACCCACCACCGGCTTCATAGGACGCATCGCTGCCACTGGGGGGGGCACAGACCCAGCACATTGGACGGGATCCCTGTTACCCCTGGAGCCTTCATTCACTCCCTACTTCCCTTTTCCCTTAAGTTTTAAATAACTTTCTGGTGTGACGCAATTGTGGTCCTCTGGTCGTCTGTCTGAACCGTGACAATGAGCTTCCCAAGTTATCAAAAAGTTGCTCAATGCTCACAGAGCTACTACTTATCATGCGAGCTCACACCACATCCTAGCCAGTTGTTAACATGTTGAGTGTGTGTGTGTGTGTGTGTACAGCATGTGTTGTTTTGGTTCACCTTGTCTTTGTTGAATGAG
>NW_028156176.1:0-7388 GCF_964263955.1 Coregonus lavaretus | reverse complement strand
AGCTAGTTCATTCCTCTCTGCATACCTCTCTCCTTTCCTTTCCTTATCCATTTTTATCACCCTTTTCTTTCTCTTTCCTTCACTGTCTCCAGTCCCCTTCTTTTCCATCTCTCTCTCGCTCTCTTGTTTTTCACTCTCTCTCTTTCTCACTTTCCTTTTCTTTCTCTTTCCTTCACTGTCTCCAGTCCCCTTCTTTTCCATCTCTCTCTCGCTTTCTTGTTTTTCACTCTCTCTTTCTCACTTTCCTTTTCTTTCTCTTTCCATCACTGTCTTCATTCATCTGCCTTTCCATCGCTCTCTCTCTCTTTTTCAATCTCTCTTTTAATTGATTTGAATTGAAATGTGATTTATTGGCATGGGAAACATATGTTTACATTGCCAAAGCAAGTGAAATAGATAATAAACAAAAACCTCCCTTTCTATTTCTCTCTCTCTCTCTCTCTCTCTCTCTCTCTCTCTCTCTCTCTCTCTCTCTCTCTCTCTCTCTCTCTCTCTGTCTCTCTCTCTCTCTCTCTCTCTCTCTCTCTCTCTCTCTCTACTCTCTTCTCTCTCTCTCCCTCCCCCCACATCCTTCTCTATCTCTCCTCTCTCTCTCTCTCTCTCTCTCTCTCTCTCTCTCTCTCTCTCTCTCTCGCTCTTTCCCTTCACAGTTATAGAGAAGGGACAGTTGGAAAAATATGGAAAAACTGTTCTCTGTTTGTGTTCCAGGCAGAGAGAGGAGAGGAGAGGAGAGGAGAGGAGAGGAGAGGAGAGGAGAGGAGGCCTAGCGTTTTATACCCACTGTTTTTTATTAGTATCCATCACAGTTTATCATTACAGCTTACACACACACACACACACACACACACACACACACACACTCACCCAAACTCACACACACACACACACACACACACTAGTCCTACACAAGCCTTTGAGTCTCTCCCCTCCATCTCTTCCTTTCTCTAGAGAGGACAGAGAAGGTGAGGTTAGACAAGAAAAGACAAAGAGGGTGAATGTTCCAATCAGAGGTCACAGTTCTCTCCCCATTTCTTTCCCTATCATTCTTCCCAGTGGATGTCATGGATAAATGGAATGGTATCAAAGACGTAGTTTCCATGTGGTTGATACCACTCCATTGACTCCATTCCAGCCGTTATTATGAGCTGTCCTCCCCTCAGCAGCTTCCACTGTCTCTTCCTCTCTTTTTTTCTCTCTGTGTCGGAGTACGTGAGTGAGTTGATCTTAGAAGTGAGGACCAAGGGCAGCTATGACATACTATTAGTGTCTCTCTCTCTCTCTCTCTCTCTCTCTCTCTCTCCTCTCTCTCTGTCTCTCTCTCTCTCTCTCTCTCTCTCTCTCTCTCTCTCTCTCTCTCTCTGTCTCTCTCTCCCTCTCCCCCCCCCCTCTCTCTCTCTCTCTCTCCCTCTCTCTCTCTCTCTCTACTGACAAGCCACCATCTCAGACTGATTGCTGCCATTACTGATAGTCTGTCACGATCGTCGTAGTAATGAGTAGACCAAGGCGCAGCGTGAGAAACAAACATGACTTTAATTAGTTAAAGTTTCTAAACAAAACAAAACACGACTCGTGAAGTCCACGGTGACAATGACCGAACACGGAACAAAAACCCACAAACCCAAAGTGAAACACAGACAGTTAAATATGGCTCCCAATCAGAGACAACCAGCAAACAGCTGACACTCGTTGCCTCTGATTGGGAGTCACTCAGACCAACCTAGAAATAAACACAACAGAACTACCAACATAGAAATAAACACATAGAATGAACACACCCTGGCTCAACATAATGAGTCCCAGAGCCAGGGTGTGACAGTACCCCCCCTAAAGGCGCGGACTGCGACCGCGCCTCAACTAAACAAAACAGGGGAGGGCTGGGCGGGCATACCTCCTCGGCGGCGGTTCTGGCTCCGGCCTTGACCACCACCCTCCAATACACCCCCCATAGTGCCCCTGGTCCAGTCTGTCGACTCGCACCCCCTGGCTTGGTGCGTGGAGGAGGAACGGGCCTTACCAGGCTGACTTCTCGCACCCCTGGCTTAGTGCGAGTGGCAGGAACAGGCCGGACCGGGCTGGCGACGCGCACCGTAGGTTTGGTGCGAGTGGCAGGAACAGGCCGGGTCGGGCTGGCGACGCGCACCGTAGGTTTGGTGCGAGTGGCAGGAACAGGCCGGGTCGGGCTGGCGACGCGCACCGTAGACTTGGTGCGGGTGGCAGGAACAGGCCGGGTCGGGCTGGCGACGCGCACCGTAGACTTAGTGCGGGTGGCAGGAACAGGCCGGACCGGGGCTGGCGACGCGCACCGTAGGTTTAGTGCGTGGAACAGGGACAGGCCGGGCTGTCGACGCACACCGTAGGCTTGGTGCGTGGAGCAGGGACAGGCTGGGCTGGGCTGTCGACGCACACCGTAGGCTTGGTGCGGGTGGCAGGAACAGGCCGGGCTGGGCTGTCGACGCACACCGTAGGCTTGGTGCGTGGAGCAGGGACAGGCCGGGCTGGGCTGTCGACGCACACCGTAGGCTTGGTGCGTGGAGCAGGGACAGGCCGGACCGGGCTGGCGACGCACACCGTAGGCTTGGTGCGTGGAGCAGGGACAGGCCGGACTGGGCTGGCGACGCACACCGTAGGCTTGGTGCGTGGAGCAGGGACAGGCCGAACCGGGCTGTGGAGACGGATAGGAGGCCTGGAGTGAATAGCGGCCACCACCCGTCCTGGCTGAATGCCTACCCTCACACACTCTGTGTGAGGCATCCGCACAGGACGTACAGGGCGGTGTACCCCTGGCCTGGTGGCCTTCTGGATCCGCCCCCTTTTCTCCTCCGTCAGCCCCGTCGTCCATGCCGTGTGCCCCCCCCTAAAAATATTCTGGGGTTGCCTCACGACCGTCCGACGACGACCCTGATCACGCCGTAGCTCCTCTCTACGGCGCGCCTCCACCGTCTCACTCCATGGCCGGCGATCCATCCCGGCCAGGATTTCCTCCCAGGTCCAGGACCCCTGCCCGTCCAAGATCTGCTCCCACGTCCAGGCTGCCTGCTCCTGGACACGCTGCTTGGTCTTGGTATGGTGGGTTTTTCTGTCACGATCGTCGTAGTAATGAGTAGACCAAGGCGCAGCGTGAGAAACAAACATGACTTTAATTAGTTAAAGTTTCTAAACAAAACAAAACACGACTCGTGAAGTCCACGGTGACAATGACCGAACACGGAACAAAAACCCACAAACCCAAAGTGAAACACAGACAGTTAAATATGGCTCCCAATCAGAGACAACCAGCAAACAGCTGACACTCGTTGCCTCTGATTGGGAGTCACTCAGACCAACCTAGAAATAAACACAACAGAACTACCAACATAGAAATAAACACATAGAATGAACACACCCTGGCTCAACATAATGAGTCCCAGAGCCAGGGTGTGACATACAGTGGGGGAAAAAAGTATTTAGTCAGCCACCAATTGTGCATGTTCTCCCACTTAAAAAGATGAGAGAGGCCTGTAATTTTCATCATAGGTACACGTCAACTATGACAGACAAAATGAGAAAAAAAAATCCAGAAAATCACATAGTAGGATTTTTAATGAATTTATTTGCAAATTATGGTGGAAAATAAGTATTTGGTCAATAACAAAAGTTTCTCAATACTTTGTTATATACCCTTTGTTGGCAATGACACAGGTCAAACGTTTTCTGTAAGTCTTCACAAGGTTTTCACACACTGTTGCTGGTATTTTGGCTCATTCCTCCATGCAGATCTCCTCTAGAGCAGTGATGTTTTGGGGCTGTCGCTGGGCAACACAGACTTTCAACTCCCTCCAAAGATTTTCTATGGGGTTGAGATCTGGAGACTGGCTAGGCCACTCCAGGACCTTGAAATGCTTCTTACGAAGCCACTCCTTCGTTGCCCGGGCGGTGTGTTTGGGATCATTGTCATGCTGAAAGTCCCAGCCACGTTTCATCTTCAATGCCCTTGCTGATGGAAGGAGGTTTTCACTCCAAATCTCACGATACATGGCCCCATTCATTCTTTCCTTTACACGGATCAGTCGTCCTGGTCCCTTTGCAGAAAAACAGCCCCAAAGCATGATGTTTCCACCCCCATGCTTCACAGTAGGTATGGTGCAACTCAGCATTCTTTGTCCTCCAAACACGACGAGTTGAGTTTTTACCTAAAAGTTCTATTTTGGTTTCATCTGACCATATGACATTCTCCCAATCCTCTTCTGGATCATCCAAATGCACTCTAGCAAACTTCAGACGGGCCTGGACATGTACTGGCTTAAGCAGGGGGACACGTCTTGCACTGCAGGATTTGAGTCCCTGGCGGCGTAGTGTGTTACTGATGGTAGGCTTTGTTACTTTGGTCCCAGCTCTCTGCAGGTCATTCACTAGGTCCCCCCGTGTGGTTCTGGGATTTTTGCTCACCATTCTTGTGATCATTTTGACCCCACGGGGTGAGAACTTGCGTGGAGCCCCAGATCGAGGGAGATTATCAGTGGTCTTGTATGTCTTCCATTTCCTAATAATTGCTCCCACAGTTGATTTCTTCAAACCAAGCTGCTTACCTATTGCAGATTCAGTCTTCCCAGCCTGGTGCAGATCTACAATTTTGTTTCTGGTGTCCTTTGACAGCTCTTTGGTCTTGGTCATAGTGGAGTTTGGAGTGTGACTGTTTGAGGTTGTGGACAGGTGTCTTTTATACTGATAACAAGTTCAAACAGGTGCCATTAATACAGGTAACGAGTGGAGGACAGAGGAGCCTCTTAAAGAAGAAGTTACAGGTCTGTGAGAGCCAGAAATCTTGCTTGTTTGTAGGTGACCAAATACTTATTTTCCACCATCATTTGCAAATAAATTCATTAGAAATCCTACAATGTGATTTTCTGGAGAAAAAAAATCTCAATTTGTCTGTCATAGTTGACGTGTACCTATGATGAAAATTACAGGCCTCTCTCATCTTTTTAAGTGGGAGAACTTGCACAATTGGTGGCTGACTAAATACTTTTTTTCCCCACTGTAGTCCCAGAGTGAGAAAGAGAGAGAGAGAGAGAGAGAGAGAGAGAGAGAGAGAGAGAGAGAGAGAGAGAGAGAGAGAGAGAGAGAGAGAGAGAGAGAGAGAGAGAGAGAGAGATGTTAAAGAGTTTGCTATACTTAAACTCTTTAACATCCTCGTTAGCTCTGACATCTTCCCCAATATTTGGAACCAAGGACTGATCACCCCAATACACAAAAGTGGAGACAAATGTGACCCCAATAACTACCGTGGGATATGCATCAAAAGCAACCTTGGGAAATTCCTCTACATTATCATCAACAGCAGACTCGTACATTTCCTCAGTGAAAACTATGTACTGAGCAAATGTCAAATTGGCTTTCTACCAAATTACCGTACACAGACCACGTATTCACCCTGCACACCCTAATTGACAAACAAACAAACCAAAACAAAGGCAAAGTCTTCTCATGCTTTGTTGATTTAAAAAAAGCTCTCAACTCAATTTGGCATCAGGGGCTGATATACAAATTGACGGAAAGTGGTGTTGGGGGAAAAACATACCACATTATAAAATCCATGTACACAAACAACAAGTGTGCGGTTAAAATTGGCAAAAAACACACACATTTCTTTCCACAGAGCCGTGGAGTGAGACAGGGATGCAGCTTAAGCCCCACCCTCTTCAACATATATATCAACGAATTGGCGAGGGCACTAGAACAGTCAACACCACCCGGCCTCACCCTACTAGAATCTGAAGTCAAATGTCTACTGTTTGCTGATGATCTGGTGCTTCTGTCCCCAACCAAGGAGGGCCTCCAGCAGCACCTAGATCTTCTGCACAGACCTGTCAGACCTGGGCCCTGACATTAAATCTCAGTAAGACAAAAATAATGATGTTCCAAAAAAAGGTCCAGTTGCCAGGACCACAAATACAAATTTCATCTAGACACCGTTGCCTTAGAGCACACAAAAAACTATACATACCTCGGTCCTAAACATCAGTGCCACAGGTAACTTCCACAAAGCTGTAAATGATCTGAGAGACAAGGCAAGAAGACCTTCTATGCCATCAAAAGGAACATAGAATTTGACATACCAATTAGGATCTGGCAAAAAATACTTGAGTCAGTTATAGAACCCATTGCCTATTTATAGTTGTGATGTCTGGGGTCTGCTCACCAACCAAGAATTCACAAAATGGGACAAACACCAAATTGAGACTCTGCATGCAGAATTCTACAAAAATATCCTCTGTGTACAACGTAAAACACCAAATAAGTCATGCAGAGCAGAATTAGGCCGATACCCGCTAATTATAAAAATCTAGAAAAGAGCCGTTCAATTCTACAACCACCTAAAAGGAAGCGATTCCCAAACCTTCCATAACAAAGCCATCACATACAGAGAGATGAACCTGGAGAAGAGTCCCCTAAGCAAGCTGGTCCTGGGGCTCTGTTCACAAAAACAAACAGACCCCACAGAGCCACAGGAAAACAACACATTTAGAACCAACCAAATCATGAGAAAACAAAAAAAGAATTACTTTACACATTGGAAATAATTTTTAAGCAAATACAGAGCAAACTAGAATGCTATTTGGCCCTAAACAGAGAGAACACAGTGGCAGAATACCTGACCACTGTGACTGACCCAAACTTAAGGAAAGCTTTGACTATGTACAGACTCAGTGAACATAGCCTTTCTATTGAGAAAGGCCGCCATGGGCAGACCTGGCTCTCAAGAGAAGACAGGCTATGTGCACACTGCCCACAAAATGAGGTGGAAACTGAGCAGCACTTCCTAACTTCCTGCCAAATGTGTGACCATATTAGAGACACATATTTCCCTCAGATTACACAGATCCACAAAGAATTAGAAAACAAACCCAGTTTTGATCAACTCTCAAATCTATTGGGTGAAATACCACAGTGTGCCATCATAGCAGCAATATTTGTGACCTGTTGCCACAAGAAAAAGCGCAACCAGTAAAGAACAAACACCATTGTAAATACAACCTATATTTCTGTTTATTTATTTTCCCTTTTGTACTTAAACAATAAAAACATTACCAAAAGAATAAAGACATTTCAAATATCATATTATGTGCAAATAGTTAATTTCACTTCTGTTTATTATCTATTTCACTTGCTTTGGCAATGAAACATATGTTTCCCATGCCAATAAAGCCCTTTGAATTGAAATTGAAATGTAATTTAATTGATAGAAAGAAAGAGAGAGAGAGAGAGTGGTTGTTTCTAAATGCTTGAATCTCTCCTGGGTTCTCAGTCTGAGCTCAGTCTCAGCCATGACACAACAAATATCTGCTACCACCCAGCCCCAATCTTCAGCCCTATACAGCCAGCTCAAACCCAGCCCCAACCCCTAACAC
>NW_028156177.1:0-10390 GCF_964263955.1 Coregonus lavaretus | reverse complement strand
CTACGGTGTTTTGAGTGTGGGGATTTGGGGCATAAGAGCTTTGCGTGCCCACATAAAGGCCGTAGACAAGGTGAGGGTTCAAGCACCAGTGGGGGAAATCGAGGTCAACGTGCAGGGGGCCATGAGACACAGGCAGCAGAGGCTGGGCCTAGTCATGCTATAGGTGGTGGTGTAGATGGGGCTGGGTCTAGTCATGCTATAGATGGTGGTGTAGATGAGGCTGGGTCTAGTCGTGTGATGGATGGTGGTGTAGGTGAGGCTGGGTCTAGTCATGCTATAGATGGTGGTGTAGATGAGACTGGGTCTAGTCATGCTATAGATGGTGGTGTAGATGAGGCTGGGTCTAGTCAGGTTATGTTAGTGGATGAGGAGAGTGTAGTGGGGAAGGGGAAGCGACTAGGAGGGGTGGAGGAGGTTGTCAAGCGGAAGAGGAAAAAGGGGGAGAAGAAAGGAGGTGGGAGGGCAGAGGCTGGTGTGATGAAAGGCACCAAGGAACCTTTGCCTGGTGCTGGGGGGGAGGCCCCGACTAGAGAGGAAGGGCAGGTGGTCAGGTTGCCTGGTGCTGGGGGGGAGGCCCCGACTAGAGAGGAAGGACAGGTGGTCAGGTTGGGAGATGGAGATGAGGAAGGTGAGTCTGAGGAAGAAGCCGATGAGGATTTATTTTCAGACTCCTCCTCAATGGGTCCAGAGCTGACAGCCAGTCAGTCAGAGGGGTCAAAGTACACGGTGACGGAACTGTCAAGGTTCCTGAAGGAGACTAAGGGGAAAAAAGTTAATCTTGAGGCTTTTTATTGCGATCTGGGAAAGTTTGTAAGATCAGTACAACATGCTGTGAAAAAAGAGGGGCATGGTGTCCTCTCACCCAGGAAACGGTTTAGGTTGAGGAAGTGGGTCAAAACCGTGCGTAAAGGTCTACCTTCAGACACTGTTTAGATGAAAGTTTTCTTTCTGGCACTGGAGCTTTGCTATTGGTCTCTTTCTTTTCTGGCTTTTCTCCCACTTCTTATGGAGACTCTTTGGGTAGGCTCGCTTAATATTAATGGCGCCAGAGATGCGGGAAAGAGGAGTGTGTTGGGTGAATATGTAAAACAAAAAAAAGTACAAGTGTTGTTTCTGCAGGAGACGCATAGCGATGTGGTGAATGAAGTTGATTGGGGGCTCTGGTGGAAAGGGGCAAGTGTGCTGAGCCATGGGACAAATGTTAGTGCAGGGGTGGCAGTCCTTTTTGTACCGGGTCTGTCTGTAAAAATGTGCTCCTCAAAAGAGGTGTGTATAGGTAGACTGCTTGTAGTAAAGGCAGAAATAAACAACAGGGGTTTTGTCTTTATAAATGTGTATGCGCCCAACACAGGGAGAGAGAGGGGGCTTCTATTTGGGTGTCTTAGAAATTAACTCTCACAGGTAGTGCCTGAGGAGACGCTGGTGGTCGTCGGGGACTGGAACTGTACGATGGATTTTACGAAAGACAGAAATGGGGAGGAGCCTCATTCAGGCTCAGTGGGGGTGTTAAGGGACATTATTAATCAATTTGACCTAGGGATGTCTAGTTCTCCAAACATCAACAACACAAGACAACATACATGGGTGAAGGTCTTTGGGGCTAGGGTGAGTGCAGCCCGGCTTGATCGATTGTACATGGCCAGGAATCAGGGCAATAGGCTGTTGGGCGCTACCATTCTCCCGGTGGGTTTTTCGGATCATCACATAACCATGGCTCGGCTGTCTATTTCACCAGGGCCTCGGCAGGCATCCTATTGGAAGTTTAATGTAAAGCTCTTACAAGATGCCACTTTTTGCTCAGGTTTCCAGACTTTTTGGGAAAGGTGGGGGCAGCGAAGAGAGGAGTATGAGTCTCTGAGTCAATGGTGGGATGTGGGAAAAGTCCAAATTCGGCTTTTCTGCCAACAGTATACAGCTCTGTCATCCTCAGAGGCTAGGAGAGTATTGGGGGAACTCGAACGTAGTATTAGTGAGATGGAGGTAGAGCTGGTGGGGCAAGGCAATGTAGGCCTCCAGGCTAATATAGCTGAACTACGTATGGACCTGGGCAGTTTTTTCCAGGTTAAAGCAAAGGGAGCACTTGTAAGAGCTAGGTTCTCCATGCTAAAGGAGATGGATGCTCCCAGCTCCTTCTTCTTTGGTTTGGAAAGACAGAGCGGTGAAGCCAAGGGTATGCATTGTCTACGGCTTTCGGATGGGCGGGTGACCTCTGTGGTGGGGGAGATGCGGGTGCGGACAGTGGAGTTTTATACTGAATTGTATAAGGCAGAACTGTGTGATCCTATGTGTGCTCAGGTTTTGTTTGCCGAACTCCCTAAGCTCTCTCTGGTACAAAGGGATGAAATGGACATTCCCCTGTTGTGCCATGAACTGGCAGAGGCCGTAACCCAGATGTCCCCTGGCCGTGCACCGGGGGTCGATGGATTCCCAGTGGAGTTTTATAAAAAATTCTGGGGAATAATTGGACTGGACTTCTTTTGCGTGTTGCGTGAATGCGTCGGGGTAGGAGAGTTGCCGATGAGCTGCTGGCGGGCGGCTCTGACTCTCCTGCCCAAAAAAGGGGACTTGTGTGAACTTAAGAACTGGAGGCCTGTGGCATTGCTCTGTGCGGACTACAAGATATTTGCCAAGGTCCTCGCTAACAGACTAAAGTCCCATCTGGACTCTATAGTACACAAGGACCAGACATATTGTGTACCGGGACGCTCAATCACGGACAACTTGTTCTTAATCAGGGACATCTTGGACTTGTCGAGAAGTTCTAATGTGAACTTTGGTCTGGTCTCTTTAGATCAAGAGAAGGCTTTTGATAGAGTGGACCATGAGTATCTGTTTAATGTGATGTCTGTGTTTGGGTTTGGGGAAAGGTTTTTGTGAAGATGTTGTATTCTGGGGCATCATGTATGGTTAAGGTGGGAGGGGGGCCCAGTAGGCCAGTCTGGGTGAGGCGGGGCATTAGACAAGGATGCCCTCTATCAGGGCAGTTATATACACTAGCCATTGAGCCTTTTTTGGGCCTGCTACGCAGGAGACTGAAGGGAGTGTGCTGGACAGGCATAGCAGTGTCAGCGTATGCAGATGACGTTTCTGTGATGGTCAGGGATGGTCAGGGTATGCAGGCACTAGAGAATAGTCTGAAGGTGTACGAGGGAGCTTTGTCAGCTAAGGTAAACTGGGGAAAGAGCAAAGCTCTGTTATGTGGGGCATGGGGGGATAGGGCCCCTCCTCTGCTTCCAGGGGGGTTGCAGTGGGGTTGTGAAGGGCTTAAAATATTGGGGGTGTACCTGGGCTCGGAGAGGTGGGTCAGGAAGAACTGGGAGGGGCTGTCACAGGCAGTGGTGTCAAGACTGGCCAGGTGGAGGTGGCTCCTGTCCCAAGTGTCATATAGAGGGAGGGTGCTGATAATCAATAACCTGGCGGCATCTTCCCTGTGGCATAAACTGGCTGTCCTCAACCCCCCCGCCGGGCTGCACACAGACACTGCAACGCAAGCTGGTGGATTTCTTCTGGTCGGGCCATCACTGGCTGAGGGCGGCAGTGTTGTATATGTCCATAAATGAAGGAGGACAGGGCCTGGTGGAACTGGAGAGCAGGGTGGCTGCATTCCGACTAAAGGCGGCACAGAGACTGCTGTACCATACTGATGTCGGATGGAGGGAGCCAGCATGCGCGCTGCTGAGGAGAGCTGGCGGATTAAGGTTGGACCGGCAGCTATTCCTCATGAGGCTGGAGGGGCTGAGTACAGCAGGTGTCTCTGATTTTTACTCTGCGGTGCTGAGGGCCTGGCAGCTACTAAGGCCCACACAAAAAGGGGGTGTGGAGCCTGGGCTGTGGGTGTGGGAGGAGCCTTTCTTCCACAACCCAGTCATCCTTTTGAGATCGGTTCAGTCAGCCACCCTGAAGAGGCGACTGATGGCAGCGGGATTGCTAAGGCTGGGTGACCTGCGACTGCTGGGAGAGGATGGATGGAAAACCCCAGAAGTCCTAGCAAAACAAACAGGACTAACGTCTCTTAGGCTGCTGGAGAGATTCCTGGGGGAGGTCCAGGAGGCACTGTCTGAGACGGTAAGGGGGGTGTTTGAGCAGCCAAAGGGGGAGGGGCCACCAATGTTTCCGCCACTGCACGTGACTGCAGAGACTGGGGACTGGCAAGGGGGTCTGGAGGACTTGTTAGATTTTAACACTCCGAGCCTGGGGGAGTTTGAGGGGGTGGGAGGTAAAGCCCTCTACAACCTCTGCATTAAGGTAAGGAACATTAGGAGCCTAACAGGAGTGAAGGCACATTAATGGCAGGGGGTATGTGGGGCGGAGAGTATGGTGGGTTTTAGATGGAGGGGAATCTACAAACTCCCAGTACCAAAGAGGTCAGGGGACCTCCAGTGGAGGGTTTTACATGGAGCCCTGGCCACTAACAGCTGGTTAGCACGGGTTGAACCGGGAGTCAGACAGGGGTGTCCTTTCTGTGTCATGAGTGAAACTGTGATTCATGTGTTTTCTATGTGCGCCAGGTTAATGCCTTTAATGTCTCAGTTGGAATGTCTGTGTGAGAGGTTGGGGGTGGGTTTTTACTGTCGGGATGTTTATAATGGGGTACAGGTATTCAAATAAGGAAAAGGAAAAATGTGTGTTGTTGAATTTTCTGTTTGCTCAGGCAAAGTTAGCTATTTGGATAACAAGGAGGAACAGGGTTAAAGGTGGGGGGATAACAGACCCTTTACTGTTATTTAATGGGATGGTCTCTGCACGCCTTAGGGTGGAATTTGAGTTCTATGAAATGATAAAAAGTGTGGAGATGTTTCAAGAAATATGGTGTGTTGGGAGGGGGGCTGTCTGTATAGCTGAGGAAGATGGTCTGGATATACGGTTGTAGAGTTGGTGAGTTTTGGGTTATTGTGATGTGTGGTGTTGTTTTTGTATCGTGGGGTAGAGGAAAAGGTGAGTATGCAGTACAGGGGATATTGGTAATTTGTTTATTTTAGGGGGTGGGGTGAGGTTTTAATGAAATGAGGATGAACCATTAAAGAAAGTCTCTCTCTCTCTCTCTCTCTCACTCACTCACTCACTCACTCACTCACTCACTCACTCACTCACTCACTCACTCACTCACTCACTCACTCACTCACTCACTCACTCACACACAAGCATAGTACAACAGTTGAACAAATATCCACTCCTGGTTGACCATATAAACACATGACACAGACCAACTCTCTACCGGACTACTAATTAATACAGTCAGATTTTAGGCACGTCGGAGTAGGGATGCAAAATCCCAGGAACTTTCAATAAATTCAATGCTTTTCCAAAATTGTTGGTTGTAATTGTAAATTTGAATTCCTGTGGATCCTCCAATCGGAATTGTGCAACCCTACGTCTGAGTAAATGTCTTTACCTTGTAGTACAGGTAGAAGGTGGTGATGGCTGTCAGTAGGATCAGCAGCACTACAACGTGTCTGATGATGAAGGCTGGCAGAGGAGAGGCTGCAAACAGAAACACCTTTGATGAGGGGACTGGTCATCATCACATAGATCTGTGGGAAATCTGTCAATGACAAAGTTAGAAGTCTGGTTCATGTTCAGTTACCTGTGACGGTGAGGGAGAGGAGCTCACTCTCAGAGAAGAAGTTATGAGAGAAAACATAATTGTCATAAACACAGCTGTAGTTCCCTTGGTGGGAGTCATCTGCAGCAGGGAAGAGGAAGGCAGCAGAGTGATTGACAGCTGGCTGGGTCTGGGTTATCTTGGAGCCGGTGAACGTGAGGAGGAAGGAGCCTCCTGGGTACTGTGGCTGAGTGGAGCAGGTGATGGTGAAGCTGTGGCCCCTGAACACCTCTGGCCCCTCATGGCCCCTGGAGACCCCTCCCATTGAGTCAGTCAGGAAGATATCAGGCTGGACCAGGAGATCTGTAACAATAAAAGAGAACAAGAAAAACCTCTTCAACTAGTTTCCTATAGATATGACAATAACATCAGCATGTAACAGTGCTAGCCACCCTCCCTCACAGGGCAACATGAGTAGTGGGCCTACAGTCACTGAGACAACATATGTTGATGTCAGGCTGAAGCAGGACATCTGGAACAAGAGGAGAGAAGAAGAAAACGTAGCTCCTCAACTACTTTCCTCATTTAGATATGACAATAACATGACATGTGACAGTGGTAGTGAGTAGAGTTGTTCACTGAGAGAACACTCAAATACAAAAGCATTCTGCGATATTTAAGTTGTATTTGATACCTACTTGACTGAGTGATTTATTTTGCAGACTTACAAGCAAACAGTCATCATTAGAGGGGCAGAGGAAGTTGAATGAATAAAGGGAATCAGTGGAATATAATGATCATATATTGATATTTCCTGAGCAGATCACTTATATGGCCTACCACTTCGTGGCTGAGCCAATGTTGCTCCTAGACGCCACGTCGAAAGTCACTGAGCTCTTCAGTAAGGCCACACAAGCTACTACCAATGGTGGTCTGTGGATTGTATGGCTTTGTGTGATCGATCCTATACACCTGTCAGCAACAGGTATGGCTGAAATAGCTGAATCCACTACATTTACATTTTAGTCATTTAGCAGACGCTCTTCTCCAGAGTGACTTACAGTTAGTGAGTGCATACATAATTTTTTCATCCCTGCCGGCCATTCCCTCCCCTACCCTGGACGACGCTGGGCCAATTGTGCGGCGCCCCATGGGTCTCCCGGTTGGAGCCGGCTACGACAGAGCCTGGATTCGAACCAGGATCTCTAGTGGCACAGCTAGCACTGCGATGCAGTGCCTTAGACCACTGCATTTTTGGCCATAAAGTGTAGCTTGTTATTACCTGAGCAGATCACTGTGAATCCAAGACCGATATAATAAGTTGAATACCATGTCCCACACTCCCTCAGTGAAGACTCAGACCCAGAACAGTAAACTCTAATCCCTCTAGTGATGTTTCCAGGTAGTACTGAAACAGTGGAGCCACAACCCAGCTGTCTACACACTACTGCAGCCTCCTTGTTCCTTTCTAAAGCTCCCACAGTCCTCCACTCTCCCTGGATGTACCACTCCACTCCACCAGCACAGCGACTGCCTCCTCCCACCAGCCTCACATCATCAGGCTCTGAGAAAAGAAAAGAGAGAGACAGTAATCTTACTATTTTCTCACTAAAACACACCTATATTGCCTCTCATATTCTTCACTCCAGGTGAGAAACAATGTTGATTGAGTGACAAACTGTTTCTTACCTGAGCAGGTGAGTCCAACTGCATTACCAGGTAGGCAGGTGTTGTTTTTTCTGTCTGAGGTGTCACAGTCCAGGAGAAGGGACTCATTGCCTTTACACTGGAACTCTTTATCCCAGGTCTGACCCTCACCTTCTCCATAGAGCCCCCCCTGTAGAGCTGCAGGAGCCCCACAGCCAAGCTCCCCACAGACTACCTCTGCATCCTGCTGGTCAAAGTCAGCTTCACACACTGAGGCCCAGGACTGATTGGACTTCACCTCCAGTCTCCCAGAGCAGAGACCAGCTCCATCCACAAGCTGCACAGACTCTGGAGAAAAAGAGTTGGTTGAACATTCAATCCGTTTTGTTGATGACACTGTCAAGGACTAAACACAAATATGTTGGATAAAAGATTGTAGTTTGCTATGTTTGATACTGTAAGAGGTAGAAATGGGTTCTTAGCCACTCAGGACAGGGTTGGGAATAATGCAGGCAGGAGACAGGAATAAGTTCACTTCACTTTATAGAAAATAAACAGCTGGACATCCATCAGGCAGCTTCACTTCAGTAACATCTGAACTACAATGATCTGCCCATGCACATCTCCCATAAACCAATATGACAAACACAAATATAATGTTTAAATACATCTAACATCTCTCCCTCTTTAAATGAAAAAACACATAAAACATGATATATGCTAATCTTGTATAATGTACAAATTAAATCTCTCAATATTACCAGTCTCTTACCTGAACAGATAACATGATGATAATATTCACAATCAGAGACACCAGGTATACTTCCTATGTTGTCACACTCTCTAAAAGTAGACTCATTTCCACTGCATCTACTCCATAGTGTGGCTCTTCTTCCATCTTCAACCAGAGGTCCTCTAGATACAGCTACAACATTCCCACAGCCCAGCTCTCTACATATAACCTTAACCTCCTCAGCCTCTATCATGCTCCACCATATAGAACATAGACGTAACCACTGTCCTCTGTAGAAGATTTCCACATTCCCAGAACAGGAAGAACAGGAAGTGGTCCCATTCACCAGTCTGACTGAGTGTTCAGCTGTAAACAGCAGAGAGGAAAACACAGTGGTGAGGACAGATTATGACAGGGCTTCTGTTATTCTAACAGCAGTAATGCTTTGTGGTTGACAAGTATTAGTAGTGCCATAAAACAGTACTTGTTATTGGGTTTTAGAATGGTGTGTATGGACACATGAATTTCTCCATGTGGGATAATAAAGTTGACTAATATTGAACTGCTATAATCACTGTAGATTTATACTCTACCTACCTGGTGGACTGATGCTTTGAGCCTGGAGATCTGAGGAGAAAGAGAGAGACAGAGAGAGAGAGGGATGTTAAATGAATATCAACATGACCTTTCATGATGTGATGGGGAAGATAGGCTTATCACCATCGTGTACACACATTCCCCTTCTATGGAAATGTGAACCTCTCTTTGCAGATTAGTTTATATATAATTTACATTTGCTTCTGTTTGTTTTTTCAGAGGTCAGGGACAAGCTAAGTGGAAGAGTGGAAAAGGTTACTGGTTATGATGACATGTGAAAAGATATTCAGTTGACCGCATGTTAGTCTGTCATCCCTATCTCTTTTGACATCTCCCTCTCTCTCCCCTCCCTTCTCTCTCCCTCTCTATCTCCCTCTCTCTCCTCTCCCTTCTCTCTCCCTCTCTATCTCCCTCTCTCTCCTCTCCCTTCTCTCTCCCTCTCTATCTCCCTCCCCTCCTCTGCCCCCTCCATCCTCTCTCCACCACTCTCTCCTCTGCCCTCCCCACCCCCTCCTCTCTGTCCTCTCTCTCTCTTCCTGACATATAGCATCAGGCCTGTTGAGCTTGACTCAGGTCACAGACCCCTAGCATCTACACCACCCATTCTCCTACACTAACATAAGACCAATATAATATATAATATATACTCTCATTTGTTAACATACAGACATATACAATCAATAATTGACACACTGAATATACAACAGTCAGATGCATGGCACCATCACAACTTAACAGACATTAGTGCCTGTCCCCAGATGGACAGTTATGCTATAGTAAAGTACATTTACTGGTGATCACATCATTGTACTGCTTTGAGACAGATTTTTACTGTCTGCTTCCAGTTGTATGTTATTTTACTAGCCCTGTAAATGATCATATATCTTACAATATCAAATCATATCTCAGTAACTGTCACAAGTGTATATCAGTATAACAGCATCCTACCTGTGCTCCAGAACAGGATCATCAATATCACTGCAGGTATCATATCTGTCTCTAACTGGGGCTCCACTGAGCTATACAAGTCTACTGTCATGAAGAGTGGACTGAAGAGTGGAAAATACTGCTAGGCTATATGACTTCTATGTCATTAGTTCCTTACTTCAATGATGTGAGATAAACTTCTTAGCAACTTATCTTGGATCAGTGGTTGAGCCCAGCTAAACACAGCAAACGGATCTGTCTTGCAGCAATGTTTCACATAGTGTGTCCTATAATATCACCTCTAACTTTCTACTGCTTGAGTTCACCTCTTATAGAATATTGGTTAATGTTCCAGCTCCTAAATATAAACAGTACCAGCACCCAAAATGAGTAATGATGAGGTCTCATGTTAGAGCAGGAGAAGGGGGGATGTGATGTAGAAGCTAGAGGTCTGTTACCCAAGTCAACTCAACAGGTCTGATGCTATATGTCAGGGTCAGGCTGGGCTGGGCCAAAAGTGGGTAAGGTTACTGGTTATGATGACATCACTGGTGAGAAGTCAGTGATAAAAATATATTATATATTCTCTCTCTCTCTCAGATCTCTCTCTCCCCTCCTCCATCTTTCCCTCGCCCTTCCCTCCCCTCTCTCTGGTTCTGACCATTACTCCCTCCCTCCCTCCCTCCCTCCCTCCCTCCCTCCCTCCCTCCTCAAATGTATATTATATAAGGGGAGGGAGAATTGGAAGGGGAGAAGAGGAGAGGGGGGAGAAAAGGAGAGGGGGAGAAGAGGAGAGGGGGGAGAAGAGGAGAGGGGGAGAAGAGGAGAGGTGAGGAGAGGAGAGGGGGAGAAGAGGAGAGGGGTAGAAGAGGGGAGGTGAGGAGAGGAGAGGGGGAGAAGAGGAGAGGGGGAGAAGAGGAGAGGGGGAGAGAAGAGGAGAAGGG
>NW_028156178.1:0-8069 GCF_964263955.1 Coregonus lavaretus | reverse complement strand
AGGGGCAGAGAGAGGAGAGAGAGAGAGAAGAGAGAGAGAGAGAGAGAGAGAGAGAGAGAGAGAGAGAGAGAGAGGCAGAGCAGAGAGAGCAGCGGTAGAGAGAGGCAGAGGCAGAGAGAGAGAGGTAGAGAGAGGCAGATGCAGAGAGAGAGAGGCAGAGAGATATAAAATGGGGCCTAGTTCCTGACTTTATGCACTTAAATAAACCTTTGGATCTTAGAGAGACCCAAACACATACCTATAATAGTAAAACAGAGAAACTGATAATTTTGCAGTGGTCTCTTAATTTTTTCCGCAGCTGTATATATATACAGTGGGGAGAACAAGTATTTGATATACTGCCGATTTTGCAGGTTTTCCTACTTACAAAGCATGTAGAGGTCTGTAATTTTTATCATAGGTACACTTCAACTGTGAGAGATGGAATCTAAAACAAAATCCAGAAAATCACATTGTATGATTTTTAAGTAATTCATTTGCATTTTATTGCATGACATAAGTATTTGATACATCAGAAAAGCAGAACTTAATATTTGGTACAGAAACCTTTGTTTGCAATTACAGAGATCATATGTTTCCTGTAGGTCTTGACCAGGTTTGCACAAACTGCAGCAGGGATTTTGGCCCACTCCTCCATACAGACCTTCTCCAGATCCTTCAGGTTTCAGGGCTGTCGCTGGGCAATACGGACTTTCAACTCCCTCCAAAGGCTTTCTATTGGGTTCAGGTCTGGAGACTGGCTAGGCCACTCCAGACCTTGAGATGCTTCTTACGGAGCCACTCCTTAGTTGCCCTGGCTGTGTGTTTCGGGTCGTTGTCATGCTGGAAGACCCAGCCACGACCCATTTTTAATGCTCTTACTGAGGGAAGGAGGTTGTTGGCCAAGATCTCGCGATACATGGCCCCATCCATCCTCCCCTCATACAGTGCAGTCGTCCTGTCCCCTTTGCAGAAAAGCATCCCCAAAGAATGATGTTTCCACCTCCATGCTTCACGGTTGGGATGGTGTTCTTGGGGTTGTACTCATCCTTCTTCTTCCTCCAAACACGGCGAGTGGAGTTTAGACCAAAAAGCTCTATTTTTGTCTCATCAGACCACATGACCTTCTTCCATTCCTCCTCTGGATCATCCAGATGGTCATTGGCAAACTTCAGACGGGCCTGGACATACGCTGGCTTGAGCAGGGGACCTTGCGTGCGCTGCAGGATTTTAATCCATGACGGCGTAGTGTGTTTTCTTTGAAACTGTGGTCCCAGCTCTCTTCAGGTCATTGACCAGGTCCTGCCGTGTAGTTCTGGGCTGATCCCTCACCTTCCTCATGATCATTGATGCCCTACGAGGTGAGATCTTGCATGGAGCCCCAGACCAAGGGAGATTGACCGTCATCTTGAACTTCTTCCATTTTCTAATAATTGCTCCAACAGTTGTTGCTTCTCACCAAGCTGCTTGCCTATTGTCCTGTAGCCCTCCCAGCCGTGTGCAGATCTACAATTGTATCCCTGATGTCCTTACACAGCTCTCTGGTCTTGGCCATTGGTGGAGAGGTTGGAGTCTGTTTGTCAGAAGGCGACGGTGAAATGCGGTAGGCGAAGTCAAACGCAGGACACAGAGCTTACTGGAAACGTACTTACTTGAAAGTAACCAGAGAAGAAAACATCTCCATACAAGGAGGAAAACAACCCGCACACTAACACTGCCGAAGACGAATACAATAACACACAACACACAATGCACGACAGAGGGTTAAATAGGGGAAACATAATACATAATGGGAAAAGGTGTACACAATCAGGACAAAACAAGTCAAACACCGAAACATAGATCGGTGGCAGCTAGTATTCCGGGGACGACGAACGCCGAAACCTGCCCGAGCAAGGAGGAGGAGCAGCCTCGGCTGGATTCTGTGACACTGTTTGATTGAGTGTGTGGACAGATGTCTTTTATACAGGTAACGAGTTCAAACAGGTGCAGTTAATACAGGTAATGAGTGGAGAACAGGAGGCTTCTTAAAGAAAAACTAACAGGTCTGTGAGAGCTGGAATTCTTACTGGTTGGTAGGTGATCAAATACTTATGTCATGCAATAGAATGCAAATTAATTACTTAAAAATCATACAATGTGATTTCTGGTTTTTTGTTTTAGATTCCATCTCTCACAGTTGAAGTGTACCTATGATAAAAATTACAGACCTCTACATGCTTTGTAAGTAGGAAAACCTGCAAAATCGGCAGTATATCAAATACTTGTTCTCCCCACTGTATATATATACAGCTGCGGAAAAAATTAAGAGACCACTGCAAAATTATCAGTTTCTCTGGTTTTACTATTTATAGGTATGTGTTTGGGTCTCTCTAAGATCCAAAGGTTTATTTTAAGTGCATAAAGTCAGGAACTAGGCCCCATTTTATATCTCTCTGCCTCTCTCTCTCTGCATCTGCCTCTCTCTACCTCTCTCTCTCTGCCTCTGCCTCTCTCTACCGCTGCCTCTCTCTGCCTCTGCCTCTCTCTCTCTCTCTCTCTCTCTCTCTCTCTCTGCCCCTCTCTCTGCCTCTCCCTCTCTCTCTGCCTCTCTCTCTCTCTCTCTCTGCATCTGCCTCTCTCTCTCTCTCTCTCTCTCTCTAGATTCCATCTCTCACAGTTGAAGTGTACCTATGATAAAAATTACAGACCTCTACATGCTTTGTAAGTAGGAAAACCTGCAAAATCGGCAGTGTATCAAATACTTGTTCTCCCACTGTATATATATGCAGTGCCTTGCAAAAGTATTCATCCCCATTGGCATTTTTACTATTTTGTTGCATTACAACCTGTAATTTAAATGGGTTTTTATTTGGATTTCATGTAATGGACATCTACAAAATAGTCCAAATTGGTGAAGTGAAATGAAAAAAATAACTTGTTTCAAAAAATACATTACGGAAAATTGGTGTGTGCATATGTATTCATCACCTTTGCTATGAAGCCCCTAAATAATATCTGGTGCTACCAATTACCTTCAGAAGTCACATAATTAGTTAAATAAAGTCCACCTGTGTGCAATCTAAGTGTCACATGATCTGTCACATGATCTCAGTATTGTTCTGAAAGTCCCCAGAGTCTGCAACACCATTAAGCAAAGGGCACCACCAAGCAAGCAGCACCATTAAGACCAAGGAGCTCTCCAAACAGGTCAGGGACAAAGTTGTGGAGATGTATAGATCAGGGTTGGGTTATAAAAAAATATCAGAAACTTTGAACATCCCATGGAGCACCATTAAATCCATTATTAAAAAATGGAAAGAATATGGCACCACAACAAACCTGCCAAGAGAGGGACTCACGGACCAGGCAAGGAGGGCATTAATCAGAGAGGCAACAAAGAGACCAAAGATAACCCTGAAGGAGCTGCAAAGCTCCACAGCGGAGATTGGAGTATCTGTCCATAGGACACTTTAAGCCGTACACTCCACAGAGATGGGCTTTACGGAAGAGTGGCCAGAAAAAGCCATTGCTTAAAGAAAATAATAAGCAAACACGTTTGGTGTTCGCCAAAAGGCATGTGGAGACTCCCCAAACATATGGAAGAAGGTACTCTGGTCAGATGAGACTAAAATTGAGCTTTTTGGCCATCAAGAAAACGCTATGTTTGGTGCAAACCCAACAACCTCTCATCACCCCGAGAACACCATCCCCACAGTGAAGCATGGTGGTGGCAGCATCATGCTGTGGGGATGTTTTTCATCGGCAGGGACTGGGAAACTGGTCAGAATTGAAGGAATGATGGATGGCGCTAAATACAGGGAAATTCTTTAGGGAAACCTGTTTCAGTCTTCCAGAGAGTTGAGACTGGGATGGAGGTTCACCTTCCAACAGGACAATGACCCTAAGCATACTGCTAAAGCAACACTCGAGTGGTTTAAGGGGAAACATTTAAATGTCTTGGAATAGCCTAGTCAAAGCCCAGACCTCAATCCAATTGAGAATCTGTGGTATGATTTAAAGATTGCTGTACACCACCGGAACCCATCCAACTTGAAGGAGCTGGAGCAGTTTTGCCTTGAAGAATGGGCAAAAATCCCAGTGGCTAGATGTGCCAAGCTTATAGAGACATACCCCAAGAGACTTGCAGCTGTAATTGCTGCAAAAGGTGGCTCTACAAAGTATTGACTTTGAATAGTTATGCACGCTCAAGTTTTCTTTTTCTTTTTTTATATAAACATTTTTTGCATCTTCAAAGTGGTAGGCATGTTGTGTAAATCAAATGATACATACCCCCAAGAAATCCATTTTTATTCCAGGTTGTAAGGCAACAAAATAGGAGAAATGCCAAGGGGGGTGAATACTTTCGCAAGCCACTGTATATATATATATAATATATGCCATTTAGCAGGCGCTATATCCAAAGCGACTTACAGTCAAAACGGCCATAATGTGAGAGAAAGAAAGTCAAGGACAGAATTATTAATAAGGTTTACCAGGTATTGTTCATCCTAATCAGACAGGTTTTTTTTACATGGACGATACATTGGAGATAATATACGACAACTACTATAAATAATAGAACAACATGAAAAATCTAAGAAGCCAGGCCTGGTATTTATAGTGGATTTTGAAAAGGCCTTTGATAAAGTAAGACTGGATTTTATTTATAAATGCCTGGATTTTTTGAATTTCGTTGAGTCTCTTATAAAATGGGTAAAAGTAATGTATAGCAACCCAAGGTGTAAAATAGTAAATAGCGGCTACTTCTCAGAGAGTTTTGAATTGTCAAGAGGAGTTAAACAAGGGTATCTATTTGTTATGGCCATCGAAATTCTAGCTATTAAAATCAGATCAAATAACAATATTAGAGGATTAGAAATCCAAGGCTTAAAAACAAAGGTGTCCATGTATGCTGATGACTCAAGTTTTATATTAAGTCTGCAAGCTAGATCCCTGCAATGTCTCATTGAAGATCTACATAACTTTTGTGGACTCTCTGGACTAAAACCTAATTATGATAAGTGTACAATATTACGTATTGGATCTTTAAAAAATCTAATTTTTACATTACCCTGCAGTTTACCGATAAAATTGGCTGACGGTGAAGTAGACATACTTGGTATTCATATCACAAAATATATAAATGAGCTCTCCACAATTAATTTCAATAGAAACTAGTAAAAATAGACAAGATCCTGCAACCATGGAGAGGTAAATACCTGTCTATTTATGGAAAAATTGCACTGATTAACTCCTTAGTCACATCTCAGTTTACTCACTTACTTATGGCGCTTCCTACTCCTGATGATTCGTTTTTTCAAATCATATGAACAAAAAATATTTTGCTTTATCTGGGATGCTAAAACCAGACAAGATAAAGCGTGCCCTATCTATATAATGAATATGAACTGTGGGTTGAGATTATTACATCTAAAAGCACTAAACCTCTCTCTAAAAGCTTCACTTATACAAAAGTTTTACTTGAACCCTAAATGGTTCTCAAGTAGATTACTAAGAAAAGCTCATCCAATGGCCTTTTTGCCTTTGTGCAGATTCCCATGTCTCATTTTCGATAAATTGAAAATTAAACCTTTTTCAAAGTATCTCTCTTTTTCAAACAAGCATTGCAGAGCTGGTTACAATTTAAATGTCATCCCCCTGAAAAGATAAAACAAACATTACAACAAATATCATGGCTGAACTCAAATGTGCTGGTTAATAAAATACCTGTATTTATGGAAAATATGTTTGAAAAGGGGTATTTTGTTTTTAAATTATATTGTAAATTGGAATGGTAAAGTTATGTCTTTCATGGAGTTATCAGAATTGTATGGGAAGGTCTGCTCAATCCAAGATTACAACAAATTGATTACAGCATTACCCCAAAAATGGAGGAGGCAGGTGGCAGCGGGAGGAGGTAGGGAACTGGTCTGTCTGCCCAATATAAAGGATCAAAACTGGTGGAGGAATAAAAATAGCATAAATAGGAAAGTATACCAGTTTCATTTGAGGACCAGGATGTTGACAGCTGTGCCATACAGATGTACTGAATCCATGGTACAGGTTGTATGTGTTGATATATAAAACGATGCAAGATTCAAGACTTTGTGTTTTTCAGCTAAAATTATTGTATAGAATTCTTGCCACCAACAAAATGTTGAATATTTAGGGCATACAATCATCGCAGTTCTGCAGATTTTGTTGTAGGATACAGAATCAATAGACCATTTGTTTTGGTATTGCCCTCAGGTAGCCTGTTTCTGGTCTCCGGTTCAGGAATGGCTGAAAAAGCACAACATTAATCTAGAATTTACCCTAGAATAGCAATGTTGGGAGATCTGAAGAGACCTGGTCAGTCAATTACTAATATACTAATACTCTTAGGAAAAGTATTTATCTTCAACTCGCAATTTGTGGATTCTATTCGATTAGATAGATTGAAATTGTATGTTAAACATCACAGCATAGTTGAAAGATATATGGGGCGTAGAAATCCTAATTCTTTTTTCTTTTTTTCTCGGGGCGGGGGGGGGGGGGGGGGGGATTGTGGGGGGGGTTCTTGGATGGTTGAGGGGCAGCTCTCTGGGAACTGTGGGGGGGATCTTGGAGGGCTGGCTGTTGGGAGCTTGGGCCGGTGGCTGATAGGTCGCTGGTTCGGGTCCCCGTTTTTGACCTTGTGGGAGATCTGTCGATGTGCCCTTGAGCAGGGCGTTAACCCTGGTTGCTTCTGTGGGTCGCTCTGGATGGGAGTCCGTTAGATGACTAATGTGATGTAAATGTTGAGCAGCTTCATTGCAAATAGATTGTATGTTTTAATATTCAATAAAATAAATACAAATAATAATAATTTAAAAAAGTCAAGGACATGCTTCGTTTGTTGTTTGCATCCCTGAACGCACCCCAGCTCTCTCACACAGAGCTCATGTCACGTTCAACACCAGTACTGTCGCCTCAGGATACCAACAGGGGTCAACGTCAGTCAGACCATACTCTCTGGCATCCAGAACTCCAAACACAGCATCTCGCTTGATCTCTGGGGCTTAGTTTGTGTACACTATCTTTTTTCTACTTTCTCTTTGTATACTTTATGAGAGAGAAAATTAGAGAGAAGGAGAGGGAGAAGCAATAGTCTCCAAGCTGGAGCCAAGAAGCCAAGTAGCCAAGAAGCCAAGTAGCCATGAAGCCAAGTAGCCAAGTAGCCAAGTAGCCATGTAGCCAAGAAGCCAAGAAGCCAAGAATCCAAGTATCCAAGAAGCCAAGTATCCAAGAAGCCAAGTAGCCAACAAGCCAAGTAGCCAAGTAGCCGTTAAGACAAGAAGCCAAGTAGCCGAGAAGCCAAGTAGCCAAGAAGACAAGAAGACAAGTAGCCAAGTAGACAAGTAGCCAAGAAGCCAAGTAGCCAAGAAGTCAAGGAGCCAAGAAGCCAAGTAGCCAAGAAGCCAAGTAGCCAAGTAGCCGAGACAGCCTACTGGGAGGAGGTGAGGGCCCTGGTGGAGTGGTGCCAGGAAAATAACCTCTCCCTCAACGTCAACAAAACGAAGGAGCTGATCGTGGACTTTAGGAAACAACAGAGGGTGCACCCCTCTATCCACATCGACGGGACCGCAGTGGAGAAGGTGAAAAGCTTCAAGTTCCTTGGTGTACACATCACTGACAATCTGAAATGGTCCACCCACACAGACAGTGTGGTGAAGAAGGCGCAACAGCGCCTCATCAACCTCATGAGGCTGAAGAAATTCGGTATATACTGTATTCTATTCTACTGTATTTTAGTCAATGCCACTCCGACATTGCTCGTCCTAATATTTATATATTTCTTAATTCCATTCTTTAACTTTTAGATTTGAGTGTATTGTTGTGAATTGTTAGATACTACTGCACTGTTGGAGCTAAGAGAACAAGCATTTCGCTACACCCGCAATAACATCTGCTAAATATGTGTATGTGACCAATACAATTTGATTTGATTTGTGTTTGTGTGTGGGCAAAAGTATGGACAGCTAGAGGTGAGAGGTGTGATATCTCAGAGCTGATTCCTGAGCCATGCATTCCTCTATGGATGAGAACAATATAGGTCTGTAGTGCTCCTGAATGCCTCACATGAAAAT
>NW_028156179.1:0-51131 GCF_964263955.1 Coregonus lavaretus | reverse complement strand
GTAGCTTAGCCAGGACTTTTACAGTAGTTTGAGGACTCTGTTGAATTAAGCAGCTGACAGGTAGCGAAGCAGCAGGTTCTAAGAAGCGCTAGTTTATGGCGGAAACACCCTGGGGGCTTAGTGTGATTCACTGTTTTCTTTAGGATTATGTGAGCCTTATCCAGTTTCATAACATGTACATGCATGTACACACACAATGCCTGCGTTGTGCCCCCCACAGTTATTTATTTGAAGCCACACAACATATTTGACATTTTAGTCATTTAGCAGACGCTCTTATCCAGAGCGACTTACAGTTAGTGAGTGCATACATTTAATTTAAAAAAAAATGTATACTAGCCCCCCGTGGGAATCGAACCCACAACCCTGGCGTTGCAAGCGCCATGCTCTACCAACTGAGCAACACGGGGCATGTAAAGTATATTCTATACATGATAACATGATGGCTAACGCTCAGTGGATAAGATATACATAGATGAATACTGTGATGACTGGAATGGCTGAATGACTCAACTACTGGAAATGAACAGTCTTAAACAGGCGTTCCTGTTAGTCACTTTTCAGTGTACCACTATGCCACATTGTCCTTTAGTGCCCCCTAGTGCCCAACTGGTATTTGGACTGGAACAATATCAGTCCATAGGCTCAGATTTGGGCCTGGATTCAAACCGTATCACAAAAGTATCGCGGAAGATCCACGTTATAGCTAGATTGAAATTGAAAGGCAATGTTCCCGTGTTCGCGGAGACTGCATTCAGGGTAAACACTGCCTATGTCGTCAAAATTGGAAATGACCTTTAATTGTTTACGCGATACTTCCGCGATACTTCTGCGATACGGATTGAATCCAGCCCCTGGTCAGGAATATTCTTTATTGGCTCATTGGCTAAAATGTATTTGTGCCAAAATACATGAATACACTGAAATAAGAAAAAGAGGATTCACTAATGTCTTGCTTTTCTTTTGTTTACAGGGGACGAAAGATGCAGAGCAGCATTTCCTACTCAACCCCAACCATAGCTGTTGGGACTGGGTGAGAGAGAGAGAGAGAGAGAGAGAGAGAGAGAGAGAGACAGAGTGAGTGAAAAAAAGGAGCTCCACAGACAGAAGGACCAGTTCTCACATAGTAAACAAGTACACGGATACTTGTGTTTTTCAGCAGACATTGACAACAACAGCACTATCTGAGCCCCAGACCATAGCCCCCACTAAGCCCTACCCGGCCCCGCCCGGAGCCACGCCTTTCACTGCACCCCACCACTGCCCACGTAGAGCCTGGAAGGCAGGGGAGCCACGGCCGGGTTTTCATGGCAACAGCACCCTAGGGCTGCCATGGCAGCTGTTGCCGCCGATGCCCCACGCCATATTACCGCACTGACGCCGGAGGACGAGGAAGGAAGAGCCGCTGCCAAGCTGTACGGAGGTGCTACCCTGCCACGGACAGAGAGAGAGAGAGAACGAGAGAGGGAGAGAGAAGAGGAGAGAGAGAGAGAAAGAGTGAGGGAAGAGCGAGCCAGCGGCAACGAGTGTTTGGTGTGTGGGGCTTTGTTTGGTTCACAGGATAAGCTTCGGCTTCACGCCTTCAGTCACAAGGGAGAGAAACCCTTCCGCTGCTCCCAGCCACACTGCCCTAAGGCCTTCAGCTCTAAATATAAACTATTCAGGTAAAACAGCACTCCACCAAGAGTTTTTAAACTCTTAACACTTTAACAGTTCCTCTAAAACACTTTCACAGACTAACTTGTATCATACTGTACTCTCTCTCATTCCTTCTCTCTCTCTTTCTCTCCTTCCTTCTCTCTCTTTCTCTCTTTCTCTCCTTCCTTCCTTCCTTCTCTCTCTCTCTCTCTCTCTCTCTCTCTCTCTCTCTCTCTCTCTCTTCATTATCCAGGCATATGGCCACACACTCTCCACAGAAAACTCACCAGTGCTCATTCTGCGAGAAAATGTTTCACCGCAAAGATCACCTGAAGAACCACCTACAGACTCATGACCCCAACAAAGAGGCCTTCAAGTGTGAGGAGTGTGGCAAGCACTACAACACCAAGCTGGGCTACAAGCGTCACGTGGCCATGCATTCAGCCACGGCAGGGGACCTCACCTGTATGGTGTGCCTACAGAGCTACGAGAGTACCCCTGCCCTGCTGGAGCATCTCAAGAGCCACTCGGGCAAGTCCTCCGCAGGTGCCAAGGAGAAGAAGCACCCGTGTGACCACTGTGACCGCCGCTTCTACACACGGAAGGACGTGCGCCGCCACATGGTGGTCCACACCGGCAGAAAGGACTTCCTGTGTCAGTACTGCGCCCAGCGCTTTGGCAGGAAGGACCACCTGACGCGGCATGTGAAGAAGAGCCACTCTCAGGAGCTGCTAAAGATAGAGCCTCCGGACATGCTGGGCTCTGGCTCCTCCCCCTGCACTGTCAAAGAGGAGCTCAGCCCCATGATGTGCAGCATGGGTCCCAACAAGGACCCCCTGATGGCCAAGCCGTTCCCCAGCGGCACCTCCTTCCCCATGGGCATGTACAACCCCCACCACCTCCAGGCCATGTCCAACCCTGGGGTGGGTCACCACCATTCTCTGATGCCCGGCTCCCTGTCCGCTGCCATGGGGATGGGCTGCCACATAGAGCCCCCCCACCACCACCCCCACCCCCACCCCCCGCACCACCACCACCACCACCATCACCATCACCACCACATTCAACACTCCCCCCCGCTGCCCCACCTGCAGCAGCCCCAACAGCACCACCAGCCCCAACAGCACCAGCAGCCGCCGCCCAAGTATCAGCTGGGATCTACCTCATACCTGCTGGACAAGCCCCTCAAAGTGGAGATGGAGAGCTTTCTCATGGATCTGCAGAGTGGGCTGCCGGGCCCCCACTCATGCGATCATCATCATGCTGCTGCCTCGCCCCCCAAGGAGGGACTAGAGCACCCTCCAGGACTGGCAGACGAGCTGTGTGGGGACCCCCTCCTGTCCAAGAGCCCTGCGGTCATCGCTGACGCTCTGTGCGCTGCTAACATGGATTTCTCTCACCTGCTGGGCTACCTGCCCCTCAACCTGGCCCCCTACAACACCCCCATGAGCACAGCAGGGCTAGTCATGAGCTACACCTCGTCTACCCCCGCCTCCTCCTCCTCTTCTTCCTCATCCTCATCCTTGCATGCCGCCGAGCCCCACGCCGTTGCCACGGCTGCAGCCGCACCTCTTACCTCTTTGCAACCTCAACCTCAGGAGCAGCAGGGTTCCAGCGGGGGCGTGGGGGGTCTAGGGCCCCTGCGTCCCCTCCCGCCAGTGTTTACCTCCAGCCTCAGCACGACCACCCTGCCTCGCTTTCACCAGGCCTTCCAATGAGGGGCCACCGGGCCTGGCCCGGTCCCTACACCATCACCCTCAGCCCACTGTCTGGGCGCCCAAGGGCCAAGGGGCCTGCTGGCCGAAAGGGTTGTGATAAAAAAACAAAAACACATGAACACTTAGAAGCCTTAATTGAAGCGCACAAAAGCTTTTTGATTGAGCCTTAGAGGAAACTAAACCCTTTATTGAAACAAAAGGAAAAGATGATACAAGCTTTTATTTGGGCTTTCTTTCTATCCTTTAGTTATGATGTTTTAGCCCCGCTCTCTTTAACCTCTACCACCAACCTATCTCCCTCATCCATGATCCCCTCTCCCTTTATTCTGTAGTTAGTAGACAGTATCAGTAGGCCTGAAGGCATGGTACTGCTACTTTATAAAGTCATAATATTAAGAAAAAAATCTAAGATTAATTTTAGAGAAGATTATCTATTTTTTGTGATCCAGAAAGACTAGTTTGAAGTGGATGAAATATAATTTTCTTGCTTTTCCAAATGTGACTGAACGTGCTAGGTTATCTCTCCTATGAGTGTAAAGGTCTGAACCACCTGCCCAGAAACGCACCCTGTCTGTCATCAGCACCGTCAGGGGGAAACGCACCCTGTCTGTCATCAGCACCGTCAGGGGGAAACGCACCCTGTCTGTCATCATCACCGTCAGGGGGAAACGCACCCTGTCTGTCATCAGCACCGTCAGGGGGAAACGCACCCTGTCTGTCATCAGCACCGTCAGGGGGAAACGCACCCTGTCTGTCATCATCACCGTCAGGGGGAAACGCACCCTGTCTGTCATCATCACCGTCAGGGGGAAATGCACCCTGTCTGTCATCAGCACCGTCAGGGGGAAACGCACCCTGTCTGTCATCATCACCGTCAGGGGGAAACGCACCCTGTCTGTCATCATCACCGTCAGGGGGAAACGCACCCTGTCTGTCATCATCACCGTCAGGGGGAAACGCACCCTGTCTGTCATCATCACCGTCAGGGGGAAACGCACCCTGTCTGTCATCATCACCATCAGGGGGAAACGCACCCTGTCTGTCATCATCACCGTCAGGGGGAAACGCACCCTGTCTGTCATCATCACCGTCAGGGGGAAACGCACCCTGTCTGTCATCATCACCGTCAGGGGGAAACGCACCCTGTCTGTCATCATCACCGTCAGGGGGAAACGCACCCTGTCTGTCATCATCACCGTCAGGGGGAAACGCACCCTGTCTGTCATCATCACCGTCAGGGGGAAACGCACCCTGTCTGTCATCATCACCGTCAGGGGGAAACGCACCCTGTCTGTCATCATCACCGTCAGGGGGAAAGATTAATGAAGGAATGAAGTGATAATGCCCCGCCCACATTACCCTCCTCCAATAGGCTACAACCACACTAAAAATATCTCAGTCTAGAGAAAGACTCGAACAACTGATTAATGTTATGACTCATAGAGGCAAATCAGTTGTCCAGAAAGTATAAAACAGATAGTTGATTAACATTGATAACCAACGCTGCCAAACACAGCGACCAGTGGCGCCCACATATTTAATGAAAAGGATACAGGTATGTGAAAATATCTGAGTTGGTAGAAAACATGCCAAGTAATGCTGGTTTTATGTTGTTTTTCTAGAGAAGCAATTTTTTTTTTGTAGAAGGCACTTCACCTTTAGGAATCTCTTTGGCTAACCGTCAGGGGATGATGACCTTATTTGGGAAAAACCCCACCCATAAAAGCTGCTCTTGAAAACAGGTAATTACCAATATTTGACTCATGAGGATTTTCCTTCCTTCAACTGTCTTCCTTCCAGCATTTTGTTTTAAGAAGTCTCCATGGTAACACCACACATTACTGATATGTATATTCTCTCTGTTAGAGAGGCATGGTAATAAACACCCTGACATATGTGAATAGCAAACTAAAACAACAACGACGGCATTGAGGGAAACGTGTAAGAGAATGTTATTGCAATTTACAAAATATCTCATCAAATAAATGAATATTATAATTGCTTTTTATCTCAGTAAGGTGTATTTAGGTAGACATGTTAAAACAAAGTGATGATGTTTTTTTTAATGTCTGGCAGGTTTAACATTTGTGTGTATCTGCCATTTTATTGATCAAAAAAAGGATGAAGTATTAGCTTTGCCCTTTAGCTTTCTCCGCTGTATTCATTATTTACATCCTTTATTGGGTTAGCACAAACTTGGATTGTGGATTGACAAATGTGTAGTAGGCTGTTAGTGGAATAATAATTAATTAGCAGTTGCCATAGATATCTTTGATCGTCTCGTAGGAGTTTAAAAAAGAATGATCGACATTGATAGACTGTCCAGTTTCAATTTATTCTCTACTTTCTCAGTATGAAACCCAACCTTATTTCGCCCTAAGTAAGCTAAGCTAAGCGATCCGATTTTAGATTCCTTTTCGTATTCACTAGCCTTTTGAAAACTTAAACCCAAAGTTATAAAACTATAATAGGTGCTCTTATTAATAGATAGATCAATAGATAGATTCTGCCTTGAGAGTACAAGGACTAAACTTTACAGTATGAATATCATCCTCTTGGTTTGCAACTGTCTCAAACCCCTTGACTTTGTCTGTTTGAGTACTCAGCCCAGTCCATATGCGTCTATTAGTGAATACGTAGTTTCAAGTATAAGTCAAGTAGAAATAAATACAAAAATACAACATCATAAGGAAAATAAAACATATTGCTGCTTTTAGCTATGGTTGCCAGCAACTGTAGACCACTAGAACATTTCGACATTGCAAGATCTCAGCGGAGAAATGCACAGTAGTACCGATGAACTGTTTTCCCTTCCTCTCCGTACTCTTCACTCAGCTGCTTCCTAGATTCAAGAGAAAAGGGTCTATCTAAAAAGGACACAATATCCAGCACAGACAAGTCACCAGCCTGCTCTTTGACATTCAAAGCATGGGACGCCTGACTGGGATATTTCTTTGTCGTTTTTTTGTTGTTGTCATATGCTATATTACTTCCTGTTTGTTAAAACAGGACCTCGAAACAACACAACACATCACCTCATTTTAATTTTTTTATTTTTCTTACCAAAACCTGGTGAGCGGAAACTAAATCTTGCACAATTGCTCATTAAAATAAATGTTGTATTATTTGGTTTTAAAAATGTAAGTTATTATTCAAATTGACCAACCGATCAGAGACCACATTACCTCTTTAATTAGCTAATTAAACTGCCCTATAAAAGTAGATGACAAATCTATGAAAAATACATCAAACCTAAAATAAATGTTTGTTTGGTTGGTACAAATAGTGCCACTGACAACCAATACTTGTGAGGTAAAAAGTGCAGGTATGTTCAAGTTGACACTTACCAATCTATCCCTGGAAAACCATCAGCTAGGCTGATAAATTATCTAAATGATGAACATTTAATGATTGATCATGATAAATGTGATTCGTACCTGTTTCTTATAGCAGAAATTGGATATAAATATTGATATAATTGTAAAAAAGTTATGCCTAAAACATAGACTTTTTATATCAAGTATACATTTTTAAAAGACCATGGCTATATTCAATTCCAGCCAAAATTGTAGCACTCAAATTTAGCATTTATCTTTTTATTCATTTATTGATAGAAAAAGAAAAGAAAAAGTGATTGGCATTGAGTTTGTCCTCCCTGGGTTTCTGTGAGCTAATCTGAATTCTAGCACTTTCAACCTTTAAAAAAGAGTATTTTTTTCTTTTAACATATAATCTTATATGTTGATATGTTTTTCATTTGTATTTGATCCTGTATATGTATGTGCCATTAGTTTGATGTGTAGATTTGATCAACCTTTGTGTATTTTTCTCCAAAAGTATAACAGTATTTTTGATAGACTTTTCACTAATACCTTCTTGCATGGGCCCCCAGTCCCCCCTGAGCCCCGTTGGGTCACCAGCATTGCCTTCTCGATTTAAATTGTATCTAACCAACAACAAAAATGTCTACAACCAAGTATTTGTAACAGAGATTTGTAATCCAATTGCCTCTCTCAGAGAACATGGTGAGCGTTACACATCATCGTCCCTATGACATCATCACATCCACAATCTGGAATAGAACAACTAGCAGATGGTTGAACAGCACATTATCTGGGGAACCCAGTTTTAAAGCACTTTTATTTTGCACCCCGTGTTCATAACAACTGACTGCTGCATGACTGAAAAGGGTCGTACTAGTGCCAAGGAGCTGTAGAATACATGTTGCTTCTAGACACAATAAGGCAGTCTGGAAATGAATAGTTTTACAACACGCTCTATGGACCACGCTGTGTCAAGACAGGGCTTTGCTACAGAGAAGGCAAGTCTTCCATCTGCCCTAGTTTACAGTAGACTTCACCCCACACATAACAGTAGAGACGATGGAAATGCTAATAATTCATTGGCGGAAGAAAACTGGATGACCTAATCATGAGTTCATCCCACTCGTTTTGGAGAGATGACTCCTCTAATCTCTGCTAAGGTACATCCTGAGAAGGCCTACCTCTGACAGTGGTGTTATGATTCAAAGCATCTGATAGGTCATTGGCATCGTTAATGAAAGGTTGTGGAAGTAATATCTCACCTTAAGTTTTGACTTGAGTGCGGAGCGGATGTTTTGCTACAATGCCTTGTAGGTTCATTACCTCGACTGCACCTACTAGGGATGCACTTGTCGACACCGTTCCTCTGTTAGTAGGTGCAGAACACAGAATTTAAGGGGATTATTTTATCCATTTTAAGTCAGAAAACCAATTGGATTTCATTAATGCTTCTTTATTTTTTTTCTAGTGAGAAACTGGGTACTGTCTGGAGAAGACAAAATCCCCATTAGTTTTATATATTTTCAGCTTAATGTAAGTCTTGCATTCTAAGCTCTTTGTGCATCTTGTTTAGCGACATAGACATGTATGTTTAGTACTTGCTCATTACAGCCACCTCTGGGGAAAAGGTGAACAAAACAAAAATGGAATATTTACATTCATCCTTACACTATTTTATATAGCATGGAGTTGATCAACTACAGGGAGAATTGTATAAGAATATTCTTCAGAGAAAAAAAAACGTAGCTTGTTTGTCACATATCTCACATGCAATCAGTTGCTGCAAAGTGACAGATTTGTGTATTGGTTGATCCAAAGAGATGACATAACAACACTCTTTACTCGTTGTACAGTACCATTGGATCTTTGACCTGTCGTGTACAGTACCATTGTATCTTTGACCTGTCGTGTACAGTACCATTGTATCTTTGACCTGTCATGTACAGTACCATTGTATCTTTGACCTGTCATGTGTTGTGTTGAAATGATTAAAAGACAAACCCACGGTTTCATACTTTGGTTGTAAGTTTTACTCCTTTGTCTTTTAAAAGGTTAGAACACAGAAAAGTGGAAATGGACTAAACAGACTCATGCTGAAAAAGGCAGTGCCTTCAGAAAGTATTCTCACCCCTTGACCTTTCCACATTTTGTTGTGTCACAGCCTGAATCGATACAATTTAGATTTTTTGTCACTGGCCTACACATAATATCCATAATGTAAAAGTGGAATTATATTTTTTTAGAAATGTTTACAAATGAATTCAAAATTTAAATCATTATGTTACTTGTTAAGCAGATTTTTACTCCTGAACTTATTTAGGCTTGCTATAACAAAGGGGTTGAATACTTATTGACTCAAGACATTTCAGAGTTTCATTTTGAATTAATTTGTAAACATTTCTAAAAATATAATTCCACTTTGACACGTCACATAATAAGTTGCATGTGTGCAATAATAGTGTTTAACTTAATTTTTGAATGTATATTTATTATGGATGCCCATTAGCTGCTGCCAAGGCATGAATGATTTGTCCCAAATACAATGCTTTAATTTTTTGTAATATTTAGGACTAACTTATTCCTTGCCACCCATTCTGAAACTAACTGCAGCTCTTTGTTAAGTGTTGCAGTAGTAGCCTCATCTCTGTAACCCACACGCACAATTATCTGTAAGGATCCTCAGTCGAGCATTGAATTTCAAACACAGATTCAACCACAAAGACCTGTGAGGTTTTCCAATGCCTCACAAAGGGCACCTATTGGTAGATGGGTAAAAAATAAAAAAGCAGACATTGAATATGGTGAAGTTATTATTATTTATTATTTATTTACACTTATTACACGTTGGATGGTGCATCAACACCCAGTCACTACAAAGATATAGGCGTCCTAACTCAGATGCTGGAGAGGAAGAAAATCGCTCAGGGATTTCACCATGAGGCCAATGGTGACTTTAAAAGAGTTAAGAGTTTAATGGCTTTGATAGAAAGAAAACTGAGGATGGATCAACAACATTGTAGTTACTCCATAATACTAACCTAATTGAGAGTGAAAAGAAGGAAGCCTGTACCGAATAAAAATATTCCAAAACATGCATCCTGTTTGCAATAAGGCACTAAAGTAAAACTGCAAACATTGTGGCAAAGAAATTAACTTTATGTCCTGAATACAAAGTGTTATGTTTGGGGCAAATCCAACACATCACGTCACTGAGTACCACTCTTCATATTTTCAAGCATGGTGGTGACTGCATCATGTTATGGGTTTGCTTGTCACTGGCAAGGACTGGGGAGTCTTTTGGGATAAAAAGAAACGGGATAGAGGTAAGCACAGGCAAAATCCCAGAGGAAAACCTGGTTCAGTCTGCTTTCCAACAGACACTGGGAGACAAATTCACCTTTCAGCAGGACAATAACTTAAAACACAAGGCCAAATATACACTGGAGTTGCTTACCAAGATGACATTGAATGTTCCTGAGTGGCCTCGTTAGTTTTGACTTACATTGGCTTGAAAATCTGTGGCCAGACTTGAAAATGGCTGTCTAGCAATTATCTACAACCAACTTGACAGAAATGTAAGAATTTTTTAAAAAGAATTTTTTAAAGAATAATGTGCAAATATTGTACAATCCAGGTGTGCAAAGCTCTTAATAGACTTACCCAGAAAGGCTCACAGCTGTAATCACTGCCAAAGGTGCTTCTACAAGGTATTGACTCAGTGGTGTGAATACTTATGTAAATTAGATATTTCTGTATTTCATTTAATACATTTGCAAACATTTCTAAATACATGTTTTCAGTTTGTCATTATGGGGTATATAGTGAGGAAAAAATTATCAATTTTGAATTCAAGCTGTGACACAACAACATGTGGAAAAAGTAAAAGGGGTATGAATACTTTCTGAAGGCACTGTACATGGGGCGGCGCACAATTGGCCCAGCGTTGTCCAGGGTAGGGGAGGGAATGGCCGGCAGGGATGTAGCTCAGTTGATAGAGCATGGCGTTTGCAACGCCAGGGTTGTGGGTTCGATTCCCACGGGGGGCCAGTATAAAAAATAAATAAAAAATGTATTCACTAACTGTAAGTCGCTCTGGATAAGAGCGTCTGCTAAATGACTTACATGTAAATGTAAATTTCTAGAGAGCCCTACACCGCATTGCTCTACACAGATGATTTGACAGACTGGACACCGCTAAGGGTCTTGTTACTGGAGCTGAGCCGAGCCATTGGACACCGTAATTACAGTATGATGTCATACACTATGTCGTCATACAGCTATATGCAGCTAGCCTATCCCTACGCTAATAGCAACACTAGCAAGTACACTTACAGGATACAGACTGTGCTATAACTCAAAAAAGAGAAACTCAAATATGGTTTTGATGCACAATGTGTAATCTGATACCAACCCTCAAGACACACAACCTAGAGACAACACAATGGCACTTCAGCAAGCATTACTCTGGCTTTATCTAGTGAATGAAAAATAAACACGCACAAAATCCCAACGTATCAGCACTTTAATTGTTTCATACATTATATAACTGGACATTCTGTAAAGAAAACGGGAAAAAAAAATAAAAAAAGTTCCTTAAAAACCATGCATTTGGCTAAAACAATGACATGATCTTTAAACATAAAGTCAAGAGCCCCAAAACAGGAAAACAACGCGTTGTATTTACATACATAGTAGACACTCATTCACACACACACACGCATACGCATACATACATACACAGCTCATGTCAATCAAAAGCACATCTGTAGAAAATCTCTCCTGGAATTTGTTTGTTGGGCCCGGGTGAGGAAGTCTGTCTGTGGAGCAGTGAGAGCTGTCAGCTCAGGAATACCGTCAGACATCAGCAGCAGAGGGAGGACAATACTGATGGGATACTGTGGAGGTGAACGTGAGAGAGATGCAGAGATAAAGAAACTTTAAAGGGAGAGGGGAGACAGGAAGAGAGAAGTATGATTTATTCAGTGGTTCACTGTACTATCATTCACCCAGAATGGAGTCATTCCCCCCTCAGCACCGCCCCCCCCTTCCTTCTTCCAGTGCGGCGCTATCCCAACACCCTCCGCTGTGGAAGATCACACCTCTACCGGACTGTCTGTCCACATATTAGTTTCTACGCGCTTGATCAACAAAAAAAACGGGTGAAGAAACTTGTGGGGTAATAATGTTGACCTGAAGGTTGTGTTCCTGAAAGCTCAGCCCTCAAATGTATTTAAACCTATTCCTGGCCTTAAAGGTCCATTGAGAAGTATTTTTTAGTGCAGGGCTAAGCTTCATCTGGGAAACTGGCCCATAGAATAACTTTTTTATAGCCTGCGTTTACACATGCAGCACAATTCTGATAAAACATTTTTACACTCATTTGTCTTTTGACCAATCAGATCATCTTAGATAAAAACAAAATTGGGCTGCCTGTGTAAACGCAGCCATTGAGTAAAATATGTCCAAGATAGAAAGGTCTTTAATGTTTTGAATCCCCACCAGGTCAGTGTTTCAACATACAGGATCTCCACCTTCAGGGAAACTCCAGCTACAGGACGATGTGAACCCCCGGTAGGAAATTCTAACTCTGGGTAACAGAGCCGGTGTTTACACAGGCAGGCCAGTTCTGATCTTTTTCCACTAATTGGTATTTTGACGAATCAGATCAGCTCTTTTGCCAATAATTGGGGAAAAGATCAGAATTGGGCTGCCTGTGCAAAGACAGCCAGAGAGTAAACCCAGTGAAGGATCAGCCCATTCAGACAATATACTTTTCCTATCGACTGAATATAAACCACATTGTCAATCTTGTACAGCACTGACTTGGCCTGCTGTTTACGGGAAACACAACTGTACTCCATTTAGAGGTTGTTTATGGGAAACACAACTGTACTCCATTTAGATGCTCATTGACAGAACCCTGTGTTGCTAAGGCAATCCTAGTAGAGACATTGATGCTCAGGGATAACCGACACCGATAGATAACTTCTGTTAGAATAGCAGGTGTGTCTCATTGAACTAGGTGTTAAAATCAAAACATTATGAAACCAAAGATCATTCTCATCCTTTTCCAAAAAAAATGCATAGTTCAGTGAGACCGTGGAGCTGTTTACATTGGACACCATTACATTACAAGTCAAACATTTTAAACAAGTCGTGTTTCCTAGGCTAAAGCTCATAACTTATAAAGGTGATTTGAAGATAATGAGAAATACCACTTTTCATCCACATTTACTTTTGTTCCATTAACATTTCATATTTCAACCGCCTTAAGCCAACTTGGCTTCCCTAGCACATCAGATTAATTGATAATGGAAGTAGTATTTGCAGAGGAGAAATTGACTTTATACTTCTATACAACTCAGAAAATATGTTACCTCAATGTGAGAGAATTCTTTTCAAGGAGATACATTTAGATTATGATTTTAGTTGTGGTTGAAATGGTCACTTCAGGACATGGAAACCACAGTAAAAATAACAGAATATTGTAATATCCTTCCTTGTTCCAATGTTAGATTTCCATTTCCAAGCTAAACAAAATACTTAGTGCCATCACCACAGTGTGACCTCCCAACCATCTTTTGATCATCTGGAATAAAGACTTTAAACTAAAATAACCTTACCAACACACACACACACACACACACACTGAGAGACAGAGAGAGACTGACAGAGAGAGACAGAAAACGAGAGAGAAAGAGAGAGGTCAGACTAAAATATCTTACAGAGAACTGATATTAAAACGATAAAGTGAAGTTCTGAACCAATGCACTTCATTGAGTCCCCCTGGGCAACCCAGGCTTGTCCAACTCCAAAAGCAGACACTAAAACATACAGCGACTTTCAATTGACATGCTTTGGCCCACGTTGTGTCCAAGGTGAAACACAGTAGAAAAACATGGACTGTCCCAGAGGAACTCTGTCTCTGTGGACACCAATAACGGAGGGAGGGGGAGGGGGAGCGTTGAGCTAGCAGGCAGCGCCATCTTGCTGTTCTCTCCCCATGCCTGTGGGTGGCACTGTTCCACAAAACCCAATACACAGAAGTCAAGTGTTTGCTGGACATAAAGAAAACAAAAAAATTAAAATTAAAACGAACAAGAAAATGTGGCAACAGAAACAGCAGAAACAAACTCAGTCGATTTTGACGGCAGCGTAGATCTTCCGTATGAACATGTACGCTGCGTAGAAGCCGATTGTCCCCGTAAGGAGCCAGAAGGACAGGACCATGAGAGCCGTGTAACCAAAGTACAACAGGGAAGGGATAAACTCCACAATGTCCAGCTGGAAGACAGAAACACACGTTTAGACAGCTACCACCCCAGTCTAAGCATGCTAAACAACCTTATTCAAAACGTCCCATCTCGATACGTCTTCGACGTTTACCTTGTTGACAAAGTAGAAAACGGCGTAAACAAGGACGTAGAAGGCTGAGCCCCCTGAGACCAGGAAGGCCCTCCACCACCACCGGTAGTCCTGCAGGAGACACACTTTACACGTTGCCGTCATTGTAAATAAGAATTTTGTTCTTAACTGACTTGCCTAGTTAAATAAAAGGTTAAATAAAAAAGACAGAGACAGTTTGTGTGTCTGTGATGTCACAACTAGAGGGGCAGACCACCCATTATGCTACCAGACCTCCTGTCTTTTCTATCTGAACTACTGTGGTTGAGAACTTAATATTCGCACACTCAATGCTTTTACTATGCAAAGCCCCATTTACACACCCACACAACTCACCTCTGCACAGAGCTGGAAGTAGACCATGACGATACTGATCTGGGAGCAGGACACCACCAGGATGATGAACACCAGGAAGAGGAAACCAAACAGGTAGTAGAACTGGTTCTCCCAGATGGCCTGCAGAGGGAGGACAGCTTGCAGTCAGACAATACCCCCGTAGACTAGAGCCATGTACAGTCAGACAACATGGGTTAGACTCAGAACACACAGCAAATAACCTGGGTTAGACTCAGAACACACAGCAAATAACCTGGGTTAGACTCAGAACACACAGCAAATAACCTGGGTTAGACTCAGAACACACAGCAAATAACCTGGGTTAGACTCAGAACACACAGCAAATAACCTGGGTTAGACTCAGAACACACAGCAAATAACCTGGGTTAGACTCAGAACACACAGCAAATAACCTGGGTTAGACTCAGAACACACAGCAAATAACCTGGGTTAGACTCAGAACACACAGCAAATAACCTGGGTTAGACTCAGAACACACAGCAGAGACAACATGGGTTAGATTCAGAACACACAGCAAATAACCTGGGTTAGACTCAGAACACACAGCAGAGACAACATGGGTTAGATTCAGAACACATACAGCAGAGACAACATGGGTTAGACTCAGAACACATACAGCAGAGACAACCTGGGTTAGACTCAGAACACATACAGCAGAGACAACCTGGGTTAGACTCAGAACACATACAGCAGAGACAACCTGGGTTAGACTCAGAACACATACAGCAGAGACAACCTGGGTTAGACTCAGAACACATACAGCAGAGACAACCTGGGTTAGACTCAGAACACACAGCAAATAACCTGGGTTAGACTCAGAACACACAGCAAATAACCTGGGTTAGACTCAGAACACACAGCAAATAACCTGGGTTAGATTCAGAACACACAGCAGAGACAACATGGGTTAGATTCAGAACACATACAGCAGAGACAACATGGGTTAGACTCAGAACACATACAGCAGAGACAACCTGGGTTAGACTCAGAACACACAGCAAATAACCTGGGTTAGACTCAGAACACACAGCAAATAACCTGGGTTAGACTCAGAACACACAGCAAATAACCTGGGTTAGATTCAGAACACACAGCAGAGACAACATGGGTTAGATTCAGAACACATACAGCAGAGACAACATGGGTTAGACTCAGAACACATACAGCAGAGACAACCTGGGTTAGACTCAGAACACATACAGCAGAGACAACCTGGGTTAGACTCAGAACACATACAGCGGATCAGAGCCACGTACAGTGTGCAAACGTAGAAATGCCACGTATAGAGCTGATTTGATTGCTTATTCTACGTGATACAATTTTTCTTCTTAGGTCAAAGGCATGTTAGATGTACATAATATATTTATATCTGAACTTTTCACAACATTGAAAACAGCCCAGGTAGCAGATGATCAGCAGTACTGTACAGGTGTAATGGGAATATTTAAAGACGACTAAGTTCATATTTGATCAACACAATGTTTAACATATTTGGAGTGTCTGTAACACACCATATCCAGTGTTCCATTTGTGACACTCGAGGTGCGGGTTACGGATCGTTCTCATATCTGTTGACACCAGAGACTGGAGGTACAAGGACACACCGATTATTCACCGTTGTATTGATGACATTCTATGAACACTGTGCTATTCTGTAGCAGCTGGCAAAGTCACTGCCTTATAGGCTGGTGTTTAGAGAACATGTGCGGCTTTTTGATTAGGATATACACTAAAAATCGGTCAAAAGTTTTAGAACACCTACTCATTCAACAGTTTTTTCTTTATTTTTACTATTACTTTACTGCAGGGGTTCCGGAGTGGTTGTATATACAGGTCAGTGTCAGTACCTTATTCAATGTGCAGGGGTACTGGAGTGGTTGTATATACAGGTCAGTGTCAGTACCTTATTCAATGTGCAGGGGTACTGGAGTGGTTGAATATACAGGTCAGTGTCAGTACCTTATTCAATGTGCAGGGGTACTGGAGTGGTTGTATATACAGGTCAGTGTCAGTACCTTATTCAATGTGCAGGGGTACTGGAGTAGTTGTACAGTGGGGAAAAAAAGTATTTAGTCAGCCACCAATTGTGCAAGTTCTCCCACTTAAAAAGATGAGAGAGGCCTGTAATTTTCACCATAGGTACACGTCAACTATGACAGACAAAATGAGATTTTTTTTCTCCAGAAATTCACATTGTAGGATTTTTTATGAATTTATTTGCAAATTATGGTGGAAAATAAGTATTTGGTCAATAACAAAAGTTTCTCAATACTTTGTTATATACCCTTTGTTGGCAATGACACAGGTCAAACGTTTTCTGTAAGTCTTCACAAGGTTTTCACACACTGTTGCTGGTATTTTGGCCCATTCCTCCATGCAGATCTCCTCTAGAGCAGTGATGTTTTGGGGCTGTCGCTGGGCAACACGGACTTTCAACTCCCTCCAAAGATTTTCTATGGCATTGAGATCTGGAGACTGGCTAAGCCACTCCAGGACCTTGAAATGCTTCTTACGAAGCCACTCCTTCGTTGCCCGGGCGGTGTGTTTGGGATCATTGTCATGCTGAAAGACCCAGCCACGTTTAATCTTCAATGCCCTTGCTGATGGAAGGAGGTTTTCACTCAAAATCTCACGATACATGGCCCCATTCATTCTTTCCTTTACACGGATCAGTCGTCCTGGTCCCTTTGCAGAAAAACAGCCCCAAAGCATGATGTTTCCACCCCCATGCTTCACAGTAGGTATGGTGTTCTTTGGATGCAACTCGGCATTCTTTGTCCTCCAAACACGACGAGTTGAGTTTTTACCAAAAAGTTATCTTTTGGTTTCATCTGACCATATGACATTCTCCCAATCCTCTTCTGGATCATCCAAATGCACTCTAGCAAACTTCAGACGGGGCCTGGACATGTACTGGCTTAAGCAGGGGGACACGTCTGGCACTGCAGGATTTGAGTCCCTGGCGGCGTAGTGTGTTACTGATGGTAGGCTTTGTTACTTTGGTCCCAGCTCTCTGCAGGTCATTCACTAGGTGCCCCCGTGTGGTTCTGGGATTTTTGCTCACTGTTCTTGTGATCATTTTGACCCCACGGGGTGAGATCTTGCGTGGAGCCCCAGATCGAGGGAGATTATCAGTGGTCTTGTATGTCTTCCATTTCCTAATAATTGCTCCCAAGAGTTGATTTCTTCAAACCAAGCTGCTTACCTATTGCAGATTCAGTCTTCCCAGCCTGGTGCAGGTCTACAATTTTGTTTCTGGTGTCCTTTGACAGCTCTTTGGTCTTGGCCATAGTGGAGTTTGGAGTGTGACTGTTTGAGGTTGTGGACAGGTGTCTTTTATACTGATAACAAGTTCAAACAGGTGCCATTAATACAGGTAACGAGTGGAGGACAGAGGAGCCTCTTAAAGAAGAAGTTACAGGTCTGTGAGAGCCAGAAATCTTGCTTGTTTGTAGGTGACCAAATACTTATTTTCCAACATAATTTGCAAATAAATTCATTAAAAATCCTACAATGTGATTTTCTGGAGAAAAAAATTCTCAATTTGTCTATCATAGTTGACGTGTACCTATGATGAAAATTACAGGCCTCTCTCATCTTTTTAAGTGGGAGAACTTGCACAATTGGTGGCTGACTAAATACTTTTTTCCCCCACTATATATACAGGTCAGTGTCAGTACCTTATTCAATGTGCAGGGGTACTGGAGTGGTTGAATATACAGGTCAGTGTCAGTACCTTATTCAATGTTCAGGGGTACTGGAGTGGTTGTACAGTGAGGGAAAAAAGTATTTGATCCCCTGCTGATTTTGTACGTTTGCCCACTGTCAAAGAAATGATCAGTCTATAATTTTAATGGTAGGTTTATTTGAACAGTGAGAGACAGAATAACAACAACAAAAATCCAGAAAAACACATGTCAAAAATGTTAGAAATTGATTTGCATTTTAATGAGGGAAATAAGTATTTGACCCCCTCTCAATCAGAAAGATTTCTGGCTCCCAGGTGTCTTTTATACAAGTAACGAGCTGAGATTAGGAGCACACTCTTAAAGGGAGTGCTCCTAATCTCAGCTTGTTACCTGTATAAAAGACACCTGTCCACAGAAGCAATCAATCAATCAGATTCCAAACTCTCCACCATGGCCAAGACCAAAGAGCTCTCCAAGGATGTCAGGGACAAGATTGTAGACCTACACAAGGCTGGAATGGGCTACAAGACCATCGCCAAGCAGCTTGGTGAGAGGGTGACAACAGTTGGTGTGATTATTCGCAAATGGAAGAAACACAAAATAACTGTCAATCTCACTCGGCCTGGGGCTCCATGCAAGATCTCACCTCGTGGAGTTGCAATGATCATGAGAACGGTGAGGAATCAGCCCAGAACTACACGGGAGGATCTTGTCAATGATCTCAAGGCAGCTGGGACCATAGTCACCAAGAAAACAATTGGTAACACACTACGCCGTGAAGGACTGAAATCCTGCAGCGCCCGCAAGGTCCCCCTACTCAAGAAAGCACATATACAGGCCCGTCTGAAGTTTGCCAATGAACATCTAAATGATTCAGAGGAGAACTGGGTGAAAGTGTTGTGGTCAGATGAGACCAAAATGGAGCTCTTTGGCATCTACTCAACTCAACCTATTTCCCTCATTAAAATGCAAATCAAATGCGTTTTTCTGGATTTTTTTGTTGTTATTCTGTCTCTCACTGTTCAAATAAACCTACCATTAAAATTATAGACTGATCATGTCTTTGTCAGTGGGCAAACGTACAAAATCAGCAGGGGATCAAATACTTTATACAGGTCAGTGTCAGTACCTTATTCAATGTGCAGGGGTACTGGAGTGGTTGTATATACAGGTCAGTGTCTTATTCAATGTGCAGGGGTACTGGAGTGGTTGTATATACAGGTCAGTACCTTATTCAATGTGCAGGGGTACTGGAGTGGTTGTATATACAGGTCAGTGTCAGTACCTTATTCCATGTGCAGGGGTACTGGAGTGGTTGAGGTGGGTTTATACATAAAAAGTGACTTAGTAGTAAGATATACATTTATCTGAAAAGTGGTATATATAAATACTAATGGTAATATATACTGAACAAAAATATAAATGCAACATGTAAAGTGTTGTTCCCATGTTTCATGAGCTAAAATAAAAGAACCCAAAAATGTTCCATACTCACAAAAGGCTTATTTCTCTCAAATGTTGTGCACATATTTGTTTACATCCCTGTTAGTGAGCATTTCTCATTTGCCAAGATAATCCATCCACCTGACAGGTGTGGCATATCAAGAAGCTGATTAAACAGCCTGATCATTACACAGGTGCACCTTGTGCTGGGGACTATAAAAGGCCTCTAACGTGCAGTTTTGTCACACAACAATGCCACAGATGTCTCAAGTTGAGGGAGTGTGCAATTGGCATGCTGACTGCAGAAATTTCCACCAGAACTGATGCCAGAGAATTGAATGTTCATTGCTCTACCATAAGCCGCCTCCAACAACGTTTTAGAGAATTTGGCAGTACGTCCATCCGGCCACACAACCGCAGACCACGTGTAACCACACCAGACCAGGACCTCCACATCCAGCTTCTTAGAACATTCCTAGTATTTCTCTGAAATAAAGCCCTTTTGTGGGGAAAGACTGATTCTGTTTGGCTGGGCCTGGCTCCCCAGTGGGTGGGCCTGGCTTCCAAGTGGGTGGGCCTATGACCTCCCATGCTCACCCATGGCTGCACCCCTGCCCAGTCATGTGAAATCCATAGATTAGGGCCTAATGAATTTATTTCAATTGATTGATTTCCTTATTAGGAACTGTACCTCAGTAAAATCGTTGACATTGTTGCATGTTGCATTTATATTTTTGTTCAGTATACATGTAAAACAGGACTAATAGTGACCAGTAGCAGGAAATCAATAATCAAATGGACAGCGGTGTAATTGTAGTAATATATCTAATCAATAATCATTTTAGCAGCAGCGTAGATTGTGAGGTATGTGGGTGTAAGTGTGCGTAGATTGTGAGGTATGTGGGTGTAAGTGTGTGGCTTCAGTAATGGAGTGTGTGAGTGAGGGTGTAAGAAAGAGTGTGTGTGTGTGTGTGTGTGTGTGTGTGTGTGTGTGCGTGCGCGAGTAAGAGTGACAGTGAAGGTGTGTGTGAGTGGGTAGTGACCTGTGGATGGGCATAGAGTTAATAGAGTTAGTGTGGACAGTCTGTGGGAGAGGGAGAGCAGTAGTTGTTAGCCATTTAACAGTCTTATGGCCAGGGGATTGAAGCTGTTTAGGAGTCTGTTTGTCTAAGCTTTGATGCACCGGTACCGCCTGCCGGAGAGGAGCATGGAGAACAGTCCATGTCTCAGGTGGCTGGAGTCTTTGCCAATTTTCAGGTCTTTCTCAGACACCACCTGGCATGTACGTCCTGAACGGCTGAGAGCTAACTGACAATGATGCACTGGGCCGTCCACACCACCCTCTGTAGGACCTTCCGGTCAAGGGCGGTGCAGTTGCCATACCAGACGGTGATACAACCAGTCAGTATGCTCTCAATGGTGCAGCTGTAAAAGTTCCTGAGGATCTGAGGGGCCATGCCAAATAGTTTCAGCCTCCTGAGGGAGAAGAGGTGCTGCCGTGCCCTTCTTCACAACTGTACTGGTGTGAGAGGACCATGTTCAGCCCTCAGTGATGTGGACACCGAGGAACTTGAAGCTCTCGACCTTCTCCACTGTGGCCCCATCAATGTGGATTGGGGTGTGCACCCCCCTCCCCTGTTTCCTTTGGTCCACTATCAACTCCTTGGTCTTGCTAACATTAAAAAGGGAGAAGTTGTTGTCCTGGCACCACACTGCCAAGTCTCCGACCTCCTCCCTGTAAACTGCCTGTGTCGTCAGCAAACTTGGAGTTGGGAGTGGTGCGTGTCCACACAGGGAGGAAAGGAGGAGGCTAAGCACAAACCCCTGAAGGGCCCCCCGTGTTGAGGGTCAGCGTGGCGAAGGGGTTGTTGCCTACTTACACCTCCTGAGGTCGGCCAATGAGGAAGTCCAGGATCCAGTTGCAGAGGGAGGTGTTCAGTCCCAGGGTCCTGAGCTTAGTGATGAGCTTGGATGGCACTTATGGTGTTGAACGCTGAGCTGTAGTCGATGAACAGCATTCTCACATAAGTGTTCCTTTTGTACAGGTGGGAGAGGGCAGTGGAGGACAATTGAGATGGCATCATCTGTAGATCTGTTGGGGCGGTATGCAAATTGTGGTGGGTCTTGGGTGTCAGGGAGGATGGAGTTGATGTGCCATGATCAGCCTTTCAAAGCACTTCATGATTTGGTAGCCATCGTGGCAGGTGGCCGTTGAGTTCTTGGGGACAGGAATGATGGCGGTCAGCTTGTTGGGATTACAGACTGGAACAAGGAGAGGTTGAAAATGACCGCGAAGATGCCTGCCAGCTGGTCTGCGCATGCTCTTGAGAACGCACCCTGGAATACCGTCCGGTCCCGTGGCCTTGCGAGTGTTGACCAGATAAAATACAAATAAAAATAATTTAGCAGACGATCTTATCCAGAGTGACTTATAGGAGCAATTAGGATTACGCGCCTTGCTCAAGGGCACAGACAGAATTTACCTAGTTGGCTCAGAGATTTGAACCAGCAACCTTTCGGTTACTGACAATGCTCTTAACCACTAGGCTACCTGCCGAGTCATGACCTGGGGGGATTGGGAGTCCCATAGGGCGGCGCACAATTGGCCCAGCGTCGTCCGGGTTTGGCCGGTGTAGGCCGTCATTGTAAATAAGAATATGTTCTTAACTGACTTGCCTAGTTAAATAAAAGGTTAAAAAAACAACAACAAAAAAATCACCACCATTTGTTGTTGATGAAGAGACATACCCCTTCCCCTATGGATTTCCCTGAATCCAATCTCCTGTCTGCTCGGTGAATGGAGATTCCATCGACTTGGATAGCCATGGGGGGTATCTTCAGGAAAACATATCGCCGTTACGAGAGTCCCGTTGATAGCAAATCTGCGATCGGAGGTCATCCATTTTATTATCAAGTGACTGAATATTGTCTCAACAGGACGCCCGCTCTCCTGCCTTTTGTTTCGCCTGCGTTTCCTCTCGACTAGCCCAAAGATTGGGTCAACGGTACACAAAGAACCCAGGGCAGATGAGTCGAAGCCGGAATTGAGGTTAGTAACTGCCGATCTGATGTTCAAAAGTTATTGTCGATCATAAGAATTGATAGGGGATACATTTAGTTTATAAAGCTAAACGGGTCGGAGCATACGCCATACAGTACGGTGGCATATTTACATAATATAAACACACTGGATTGATTTCTGATTGACTTTAGCAACGACTGCTCTCCTTTATGTTCACCTGGAAATTCCAAACAGCCTATAGGAGAGGACTTCTACTCACACTGAAGATGAAGAAGAGCTCAATGAACATGGCACCAAACGGTAGAATCCCAGCCATCAGAATTCTTTGGAAAGGGAAAAGAGAAAATGTATTAAAACACTGTTAATCCAAATGCAGTGTCTTAATGACCGTGTTTAATCAACTTCTATGACCGTATATGAGAGGACGTTACACACAAAAGACGAGTTATACACTGATTGCTCCAGAGCAGAGCAGTAGGCAGGCTTGACAGGACACTCACCCCACAAACTTGTTCATGTACCAGCGCTGCTCGGGCACCTGGCGAGGGATCTGATTGGTGCGGACAGGGTTATCGTACGGCTGCTTGCGGAAGCCAAAGTAGTAGCCCAGGTACACCAGGGGCATGGAGATACCGAACCACATGCAGAGGAGAGCCAGCATGGTGGTGAAGGGGACCTGAGGAGGGGGGGGGGTAGAAGACATCACTGATTGATATAGTCCATATACTGTGACATCTGTCCTTGTTCTGAGGGTGATAGACAACGTGTTGATGATATACAGTGGGTATGTGTACTCAGTATCACTGTGTTCAATTGTAACGCAATGTGGATTTTTACATGTTTTCTATGTCTCATGTGCTCCTCTGGCGCAAAACCAATTGCCCTCTCTGGGTCAAATAAAGTTGAAACTTGAACTTGATACGCAGTGAGCCTATAGACAGTGAATGTGTGGATACGCAGTGAGCCTATAGACAGTGAATGTGTTGATACGCAGTGAGCCTATAGACAGTGAATGTGTGGATACGCAGTGAGCCTATAGACAGTGAATGTGTGGATACGCAGTGAGCCTATAGACAGTGAATGTGTGGATACGCAGTGAGCCTATAGATAGTGAATGTGTGGATACGCAGTGAGCCTATAGACAGTGAATGTGTGGATACGCAGTGAGCCTATAGACAGTGAATGTGTTGATACGCAGTGAGCCTATAGACAGTGAATGTGTGGATACGCAGTGAGCCTATAGACAGTGAATGTGTGGATACGCAGTGAGCCTATAGACAGTGAATGTGTGGATACGCAGTGAGCCTATAGACAGTGAATGTGTTGATACGCAGTGCGCCTAGAGACAGTGAATGTGTTGATACGCAGTGAGCCTATAGACAGTGAATGTGTTGATACGCAGTGAGCCTATAGACAGTGAATGTGTGGATACGCAGTGAGCCTATAGACAGTGAATGTGTGGATACGCAGTGAGCCTATAGACAGTGAATGTGTGGATACGCAGTGAGCCTATAGACAGTGAATGTGTGGATACGCAGTGAGCCTATAGACAGTGAATATGTTGATATGCAGTGAGCCTATAGACAGTGAATGTGTGGATACGCAGTGAGCCTATAGACAGTGAATGTGTGGATACGCAGTGAGCCTATAGACCAGGGATCTTCAACTAGATTCAGCCGCGGGCCGATTTCTTCTTGATAGGATGGTCAGGGGGCCGGAACTTAATTACAAATCATTTGTATACTGCAAATTGACCGCAAGAAGCCCAAACAGATAACATTTAACTAAAACATAATTTAAAACCTTGCTTACATTTGTATACAATCACGTACACTGAGTGTACAAACATTAGGAACACCTTCCAAATATTGAGTTGCATCCCCCCCTTTTGCCTTCAGAACAGCCTAAATTAATCGACGCATGGACTCTACAAGGTGTTGAAAGTGTTCCACAGGGATGCTGGCCCATGTTGACTCCAATGCTTCCTACAGTTGTATCAAGTTGGCTGGATGTCCTTTGGGTGGTGGACCATTCTTCACACACACAGGAAATTGTTGAGCGTGAAAAACCCAGCAACGTTGCAGTTCTTGACACACTCAATCTAGTGCGCCTGGCACCTACAACCATACCCCCTTCAAAGGGACTTAAATATTTTGTCTTGCCCATTCACCCTCTGAATGGCACACACACACAATCCGTCTCAGTTGTCTAAAGGCTTAAAAATCCTTCTTTAACCTGTCTCCTCTTCATCTACACTGATTGAAGTGGATTTAACAGGTGACATCAATAAGGGATCATAGCTTTCACCTGGATTCACCTGGTCAGTCTATGACATGAAAAGAGTTCTTAATGTTTTGTATAGTCAGTGTATATCTCTCTATTAAGCTTGGGAATACTTTGGAACATATTTCCAATATTAAAAAATCACTAGCTGATTTGCTGGTTTTTTTTACAGTATTTTATGTCCAATAATTAAAAACAAAATCACCCGTGGGCCACCAGTTGAGGAACCCTGCTATAGATAGTGAATGTGTTGATGTTATTAGTCACCGACCGATATGGTATATTTGGGTCCGTTACCGATACCAATTTTAGGGAGGTAACAGATGACCGATATATCGTTTTCTAGAGGTGGAATGAAAAACATACCTTTTTTTTTACACAAATAATGAACAGATACTCTAAATGATGATTTCTTACCTAAATATTTAAATTAATATTACATTTAAGAGCATTGTTGTTTACAGGATATCCACCAAAAAGCAACTATATCTTCTATAAATACGACAGTAAATACAAAACTTGTTTGGTTTACCTTGGGTACAACTTGTCTATGTATGGCGTGTCTATGTATGGCGTGTCTATGTATGGCGTGTCTATGTATGGCGTGTCTATGTATGGCGTGTCTATGTATGGCGTGTCTATGTATGGCGTGGCTATGTATGGCGTGTCTATGTATGGCGTGTCTATGTATGGCGTGTCTATGTATGGCGTGTCTATGTATGGCGTGTCTATGTATGGCGTGTCTATGTATGGCGTGTCTATGTATGGCGTGTCTATGTATGGCGTGTCTATGTATGGCGTGGCTATGTATGGCGTGTCTATGCATGGCGTGTCTATGCATGGCAGTGGATAAGAAGTATGCAAAAGTGTTTGTGCTAAACCACCACAAGGGATGGCTGGTTGAATCAATTAAACTTTGTCTCAAAGTCAATCAGACTTCACAAGTTCACAGTACATCACTGGGGCCGAGCTTCCTGCCATCCAGGACCTCTATACCAGGCGGTGTCAGAGGAAGGCCCTCAAAATTGCCAAAGACTCCAGCCACCCTAGTCATAGACTGTTCTCTCTGCTACCGCACGGCAAGCGGTACCGGCGCACCAAGTCTAGGTACAAAATGCTTCTTAACAGCTTCTGGACTACAGGAAAAAAAAGAGGACTGAGCACGCCCCCATTCTCATCGACGGGGCTGTAGTGGAACTGGTTGTTATAATTTTTGCAGTTCCACTACAGCCCCGTCGAGAGTGGAATTATAATTGCAATTCAACGTTGCCATGGTTTGCTGAGCTAGATGCAGGTTGCCTATAGCCCCTGATAGGCCTACATCTCATTTCAGGGAAAAGTCCACAATGAAACTGACATTAAATGTGGGGAATGATACATTTGCGATAGAGCTGTGACAATGACCACAATTGATAACTTCCAATATAATTAACTAAACATGGCCATTAACAATAGCATAATAACACAACATTACAACAGACTGAGTTATAGGCTATTTATTCGATCTGTTTGCCAGCTCCAGGTAGCGCAAGTGGCACAAATTGATTTGCATTGACTCCAGCGATATCGTCATTTCAACATGCTGTATTTACGTATCAAATGGTAGGCTACAGTTGCCTAAAATGGCATAGAAATTAATAGCCTACTTGGATGGCCAACAGACGCAAATGTAGCCTATCATTCTACACATTCAATGTCACTTTCATCGTGGACTTTTTCCCCCATAACACAAGCGCACGAGGGAGTTCCATAACTTCCATTTCAAAATGTCCACTCGCGCAGCGCTCCAGATCCTAGAACTGAGCATGAGTAAAACCCTTCGCTTGATACGGTATATCCATGAGAAAAGTCGACATTAGAACGCAGTTTACTTTAAAACCACCTCTGAGCGAATGTATCTAAAGCGCTCTAGTGTGCCTAAAGTACTTTTCCAATGCTTTGTCGCCGTTATCAGTTCTAGCGCGTGAATATGTTTTATGGAAAAAGGCTGTCTAAATAATGATCAATATAAATAGTCTACCTACAACTGGTAAAAAAGTTGTCACGACGTGCGCCGCGTGATGCTGTGTTTCCGTGACTCAGCTGCAGCACTCTCACACCCCTCCCTCCCCCCCCCAGCACGCGGCCTGCCAGTTGCCCATCCCTGCTATAGATAGTGAATGTGTTGATGTGAGCCTATAAATAGTGAATGTGTTGATGTTGTTATACAGTGAGCATATAGACTGAATGTGTTGATATACAGAGAGTCCGTGTGTAGGAGAATAGCTAGCTCACTGCTCCAGACGAGTGCTCTCCCCAGATGAAACAGTTGAGAACGAAGCAGATGCAGAACACCACGGCAGGGTACAGAGTGGCCGTCTGCAGGCAGAACAGAAAACACACAGTCACACATGAATAGTAGGCAACAACAGGACACTAAGTTTGATTAGAAAAAAAATATGCCATTAGTCATTGATAGCATTCGTTTGAAATACTCACACAGAAAGCTCCCTTCTTCCACCGATGGCCTTTCAGCGTGCGGTAGAGCCTGCCAGCAAAGTATCCACCGAACACACTGGAAGAGAAAACCCAGTCATACTGATGCCTCTCCCACAGTTTACAGACAGCAGACAGAGGCCCAATCCCAAATGGACCCCTACGCCCTATGCACCCTCCTTATGTCTCTGGCCCAATCCCAAATGGACCCCTACGCCCTATGCACCCTCCTTATGTCTCTGGCCCAATCCCAAATGGACCCCTACGCCCTACGCACCCTCCTTATGTCTCTGGCCCAATCCCAAATGGACCCCTACGCCCTATGCACCCTCCTTATGTCTCTGGCCCAATCCCAAATGGACCCCTACGCCCTATTTACTTGTGGAGATCTGAGAGTATTTGATCAGTATAAGCAATATGGTAATCGCTGCACCATGCCCTTTGATAGGCTTGGTGGAAGTTTCACCATATTGCTTATACTGATCAAATACTCTCAGATCTCCACAAGTGCATAGGGTGTAGGGGTCCATTTGGGATTGGGCCAGAGACATAAGGAGGGTGCATAGGGTGTAGGGGTCCATTTGGGATTGGGCCAGAGACATAAGGAGGGCGTATAGGGTGTAGGGATCCATTTGGGATTGGGCCAGAGACATAAGGAGGGCGCATAGGGTGTAGGGATCCATTTGGGATTGGGCCAGAGACATAAGGAGGGTGCATAGGGTGTAGGGGTCCATTTGGGATTGGGCCAGAGACATAAGGAGGGTGCATAGGGTGTAGGGGTCCATTTGGGATTGGGCCAGAGACATAAGGAGGGTGCATAGGGTGTAGGGGTCCATTTGGGATTGGGCCAGAGACATAAGGAGGGCGCATAGGGTGTAGGGGTCCATTTGGGATTGGGCCAGAGACATAAGGAGGGTGACTCTCTCTCGTCTTACCCCATGAACATGAACAGGAAACAGGAAGTGGTCATCAGCGCCCCTCTACTGGAAGGAGACAGCATCCCCAACATGGCCACGACTACAGGACAGATAAACACAGCAGCTTCAGCCCCGTGTCACAGTGACACAATACCACGCTTTCATCTCCAGTTGTGGTGGACGGACCATATCCAAAGATTACAATTCCTCGATGAAAATGGCAGAGTGCTTTTGAAACGAGGTTCTAGAAGTCTGTTTACAGCACACTCACAGATAACGATGAGGATCATGCAGAAGAGCTGTATGCCTGAGCCCAGCAGAGAGCTGAGGATCATGGGATACTGTGGAGGTCTGAACACGTCACCATGGACATTCTTCCAGCCTGACTCCTCCATGGTGTCCTCCTAGCGAAGACTGGCATTAGTCAAGATATTTTACAGACACACTACCCACATGAATTCACACAACATGAAGAAGCAAATACTCTTCTTTAGAGGGTGAACACATGCCACATTTTAAATCCTAATCTCTTCAGTCACACTTATGTAAATGAGACTCTCCCTCCAGCTGCAGCCACACACACACACAAAGTGCTGTCAAATGCCAAAGCCACGTCATATTTAGCAGAGTAAGTGGGGTCTCTTACTATGTCATCCTCTCTGTTGTAGTTGGCGATGTCCTTCCTCAAGGTCCTGATGATGATCATACTGAGGATGCCGGAGAGGAAGAAGACCACCACCACTGAGTTGACGATGGAGAACCAGTGGATCTGCACGTCACTCATGGTCAGGTAGGTGTCCCAGCGGGATGCCCACTTCACCTGGCTCTCCTACAGGGGAGAGACAAACAGGGGGTCAAGTCGGGCAATTTATATTTCTTTAGGCAGAGTCCCAATGAGACCAAGGTCTCTTTGTCTCAAGAACCTTGCATTAGAAGACAAGCTATTACAAAATCAAGGCAGGAGCCTAGCAAACAAAGAAAATTATACCAAAAAACATCTTAAATAACCACATTCCACAGTGAAGAGGTCCTCTATCAACAATGTACCAGCCAAGTCAAGTCCCATTCTATTTAAAGTGCATCCCAACACTTTACAGAGAACAACTCTAAATCTTTGATGTGAACATGAAGAGAAGGTCCGTGACACTTACCTCCCAGCGGACGGAGTAGGTGAAGAGAACCTCATTCTCCTTGGAGGGGTCAATCTCCTGAGGAGCGGAGTTAGTGGCCTCAGGCAGGGTACACGCCCCCTTATCATCAGCCTTCAGGTCTGCAGAGGGATCCAGACAGACAATTAACAAATAGGAGGAGAAGGATTGAAACGCACTGTATTTTCTAACGCTTGTCACTGTGTTTATTGGGCTGGAATGAACCGTTTCTACCTCAGACAGGACAGGGCGCTGTGTAACTGGGGAACCACCTCAACTTACCCTCCACCTTGACACTCTGGGGAACCACCTCAAAACGTACAACTCTGTAGTTGTGCTCCTCCTCCTCCTCCACCTTCTCCTTGTGGTAGTAGATGATGAAGGACAGGTGGTTGTGTAGGTAGAACTATAGTAGAGAGAGACAACAGAATGTAGGACAGGTAGAAGTGTAGGTAGAACTATAGTAGAGAGAGACAACAGAATGTAGGACAGGTAGATGTGTAGGTAGAACTATAGTAGAGAGAGACAACAGAATGTAGGACAGGTAGATGTGTAGGTAGAACTATAGTAGAGAGAGACAACAGAATGTAGGACAGGTAGAAGTGTAGGTAGAACTATAGTAGAGAGAGACAACAGAATGTAGGACAGGTAGATGTGTAGGTAGAACTATAGTAGAGAGAGACAACAGAATGTAGGACAGGTAGAAGTGTAGGTAGAACTATAGTAGAGAGAGACAACAGAATGTAGGACAGGTAGATGTGTAGGTAGAACTATAGTAGAGAGAGACAACAGAATGTAGGACAGGTAGATGTGTAGGTAGAACTATAGTAGAGAGAGACAACAGAATGTAGGACAGGTAGATGTGTAGGTAGAACTATAGTAGAGAGAGACAACAGAATGTAGGACAGGTAGATGTGTAGGTAGAACTACAGTAGAGAGAGACAACAGAATGTAGGACAGGTAGATGTGTAGGTAAAACTATAGTAGAGAGAGACAACAGAATGTAGGACAGGTAGATGTGTAGGTAGAACTATAGTAGAGAGAGACAACAGAATGTAGGACAGGTAGAAGTGTAGGTAGAACTATAGTAGAGAGAGACAACAGAATGTAGGACAGGTAGATGTGTAGGTAGAACTATAGTAGAGAGAGACAACAGAATGTAGGACAGGTAGATGTGTAGGTAGAACTATAGTAGAGAGAGACAACAGAATGTAGGACAGGTAGAAGTGTAGGTAGAACTATAGTAGAGAGAGACAACAGAATGTAGGACAGGTAGAAGTGTAGGTAGAACTATAGTAGAGAGAGACAACAGAATGTAGGACAGGTAGATGTGTAGGTAGAACTATAGTAGAGAGAGACAACAGAATGTAGGACAGGTGGTTGTGTAGGTAGAACTATAGTAGAGAGAGACAACAGAATGTAGGACAGGTAGATGTGTAGGTAGAACTATAATAGAGAGAGACAACAGAATGTAGGACAGGTAGATGTGTAGGTAGAACTACAGTAGAGAGAGACAACAGAATGTAGGACAGGTAGATGTGTAGGTAAAACTATAGTAGAGAGAGACAACAGAATGTAGGACAGGTAGATGTGTAGGTAGAACTATAGTAGAGAGAGACAACAGAATGTAGGACAGGTAGAAGTGTAGGTAGAACTATAGTAGAGAGAGACAACAGAATGTAGGACAGGTAGATGTGTAGGTAGAACTATAGTAGAGAGAGACAACAGAATGTAGGACAGGTAGATGTGTAGGTAGAACTATAGTAGAGAGAGACAACAGAATGTAGGACAGGTAGAAGTGTAGGTAGAACTATAGTAGAGAGAGACAACAGAATGTAGGACAGGTGGTTGTGTAGGTAGAACTATAGTAGAGAGAGACAACAGAATGTAGGACAGGTGGTTGTGTAGGTAGAACTATAGTAGAGAGAGACAACAGAATGTAGGACAGGTAGAAGTGTAGGTAGAACTATAGTAGAGAGAGACAACAGAATGTAGGACAGGTGGTTGTGTAGGTAGAACTATAGTAGAGAGAGACAACAGAATGTAGGACAGGTAGATGTGTAGGTAGAACTATAGTAGAGAGAGACAACAGAATGTAGGACAGGTAGATGTGTAGGTAGAACTATAGTAGAGAGAGACAACAGAATGTAGGACAGGTAGATGTGTAGGTAGAACTATAGTAGAGAGAGACAACAGAATGCAAAGGTTCATACCTTAAAGATAACTCTACAGGACAACAAGAGCTGTTATATAATAGACACAAGAGTCAGAGTTCCCACTCCCCTAATCTCACATGGATGTGTCCATACTCTCTCTCCATGCTTTAGCTAGGCCCTGGTAAGGAGGTTCTGTACCTTGCCGTTGTCAGTGAAGCCTAGTCTGTAGCCATGTTCAAACTGAACACCCTTCACCACATCCTTCTCCTCCTCAGCCCCTGCCTCTCTGTTGGGGTAGAACTCCAGCCGAGTGGCCACTGGGAGGTTGTCTGCAATGCTGACGGAGTTTATAGGGAGGATTAACATGGAGCCTATAGCAGCATTTTACCTGATTAATGGAGAGAGAGAGAGAGTAATGAGGAAAGGAAGGAGGGCACTCACAGGTGAACATAGTACTCCTCCAGGATGCGCTCAGCCACCAGCTTGCTCTGCTGCACGCTGAGTTTCAGCTTGGCACAAACCACCTCACACTTCCTGTCCTGGGTCATGAGAACCGAGTAGGGGGTGTTGACAATACGGTCCCCGCGTAGCACCTCCCCTGCACACACACACACAGTGAATGACAATGTTAGTATGAGTTCCTGGTGTGTGCCTTTAGGTGCAACAGCTTATTATGAATCACATACAAAGACAACACAAATCAATGCATTACAACACAGTACACAAGGAAACACTGTAAACCTTCCAAACAACGACAAGACGCATAGAACAACACTTCTGCATGAGAGGAGAGCAGAGGGAGTGGCTTCCTTACCCAGGTTCTCTGCTTTGTAGACCACTTTATCAGGCTGACAGAAGGGCAGGGAATAGTATTCATAGGGAAGCTGAGTCCGGGAGCTGGTCAGCTTCACGGCCTGGGGGAAATCAATGTGCCCATTCATTTGAGTGACTGACTGACCTGCTAACCGTATGCCAACAGGCTACACAAACAATACTAGTATCCACCTCAGCCTGCCTTGGAAAACCTTGGAGCTAACAAGCTTTTGTCCATCTATCAAGCGTAGGCTTTAACACAGTTCAATCATACCCAGAAAACAAAACAATGCTAACTTAGTAAATCCACAAAGAGCCAAGGCATGGCACACAGCCAAAAGAGTTGAGTATTAGATACCCGATTAAGCAGAAGAGGGCTAGAACTAAGCCAAAGGTATGGTTGTTTAGCTTACCTTAATCTCTACAGCACTGTTCTGGTGGAAGTTCATTGGAGCAACTCCAGGCACGTAAAAGGGCTGGACCCTTCCGGGCAACATGGACAACAGCAGAAGGGCCAACCACGTCTCCTTCAACACAAACACAACCAACAATCAATGGACTAGTTGGGTCAATCTATAAAAAGCCCCTTTTGGATTTGAACAAAATGTTTGCCTCTGGCAGAAGAGGTCAGAAAGTGACTTTTTGGACCTGAATACCAAAGCATTCAGTAGATAGGGTTGCTCAAAGTTCACTCATTTGAATTCAAATTGAAACGACCCTGTCGCCACATACCCACTTTAGACATTCAGAAATCAATGGAAAGTGGAGATTCCTTTGGGGTATGTAAAGGTGAGACTCATGTTTCACCCTGAGAGAGAGAGAGGGGCCATGATGGTAATCAAATCCAAATTTAGTAGCCTTCTTGGCACACACAGTACAATCCAAGATGGCTTGATGACTTAGACAACACCTTGAGACACTGTACTTTTATCTAACCAGTCACAAAGGACAGACTGCATGTCTATACAACCCAATGATTGTATAGGAACACCCCTAACATTTGAACAGGATCATGTAGAATATTTACTGTATGCTTAAGGGTGTTATATTAACAAAATTGCATGTCAAATATTAGAACAATAGATCATTTTACAGAGTGAGAGATAGGCTATCACCCTTTCACTTACAGAGAGAACACACAATTTAGCGAGCCCTTCCACTAAACTAATGTCACACCAGTCGAGCTTGATTTTCCTTTCCTGTGTGGAGTGCTTGCTTACACAACCACTTGCCATTAAGGTATAACCAAAACCATACCATACATATTGCATTGTTCTGGGGATGGGTCTGGAAGGGGGGGGGGGGGGGGGGGGGGGGCAGTGTCTGACAGACCTTAACACAGTGAAACATTAACACAGTGAAAAGAGGGACAGTGTCTGACAGACCAACCAACCTGCACATGTCCTCTATATTGTTATTGTTCAATGGTTATTTTGACCCTTGGTTATTGTTGTTACTGTTGTCCCGTTGACAATATTGATTATTATTATTTTAATTATGTTAATATTGTAAATATCCAAAGTAAGCTTGGGCAATATGTACATTGTTACGTCAATTGAATTGAAAAGGTACATGTTGATGATGAATACAACAGCAGCCCAATGTATCATATCAATCTCGTCTCAAATGAATAATGAGTTATCTACCTCTGTATACAAATGAGTGCATGAAAACATCTCCACACTGATAATAGCTAGCGGTTATATAAAATAGATGGTTGAGACATGTCGACTAAGCAACTGCAGCTAGATAGTTAACTGTTACTCCAAGAAAGGAGATGATTTGGTTAAGATTATAGATAGCTACTCTAAAAAAAAAAAGGAGATTGCTAGATCATCTTTGGTTAAGCTTATAGAATACATAAATCAACCCGGAAATGCATAGCTAGCTAGTTGCCAGCCACATACTAGTTAGCGAGCGTTAGCTAACATTAACCATCTAGCTAACGTTACCTAGTTAAACTGGCCCCTTTTGTCTGTGCTCTTGTCCTCGAACTAGTTAGTTAACACATAAAAACGAGTTAGCAAGCTACCTATGCTTCGCATTACCAGTACAACATTTAGCAAGCGTATAACTTTACGTAGCTAATGTTAGATAAAGATGATTGAGTAAACTAACGTCATCTAGCTAGGCAAGTTAGAGAACGATAGTTGTGTGTTGTTGGCTGGCCAGCTAACGTTAGCCTAGCTACGCCAAAAGGGCTACGCTATCACAATGAATGAGATAACTAGCTTCATTCAATTAGCAGTCGAGCTGTAATTGAAATACATATCATTTTTTTTATCCACATACAGAGTAAGAACTAGGTAACTAGCTAGTTAGGCACATTCTTTTATTGTTTTGCTAAGCTGACATCTAACTAGTTAGCACCAGCTGACATTAGTGACAAGTTGTCTTGGCTGGCTAGCGTCGTCAACATCTCCTGCCTGCTGCACCATTGACAAACCAATGTAGAAAGACAGCGCTTATTAATGCCGTTAAATCATTACTTTAAATGTCACTTGATAAAGTAGAGTCGTATATTAATATTAACACAACTACATGCTTCTAGTTGAAGGTAGACAGTGATAGCGGACAGATGTTTGGAGAACAAGAGTTTCTTCGTGCCCACTTACCATCGCCGCGGTCGCCATCTTGAATACACGTGTCATTCGTAATGTCACGTGAAGAAACTGGTACCTCATCCATATTCAACAGCAAAATGTGTTAGTGCCAGCTAGTCAGTTAGTGTTCTTGTTCTTGTTCTGTGGGTTTGATGGCGGACTACAACCCAAAAAGGTGTATTGCCGCCACGAACTGAACAGGTTGAAACCAAAACAAGGTAAAAAGAAAATCCATATGTAATAGGGAAAATAACTTAATCCACCCAAATAAAAAGTGTACATTGACAAAACAAAACTCCCACTTTTTCCTTCTTTAAAATCTCCAAGCTCTAGGGCCTGAGAGGGTGGTGCGGCTTGTGACAATATTCCATGTAACGCCTTTGTAATCTTTCAGCCCCAGGAACCGCTCTGCCACATCCACAATGATTTATATCTTCCTGGACCTTCTCTCCACCTTGGCAGTGCCATTAATCACCATAGCTATAAAGGCCACAAAGTCCACCTACTTAACCTTTAAAATGTCAGGATCCTGCTGGTGAAAGGCAACCCCTGCAGCCTGCAGTGAAGGCCTATCCACCACCATGGACTCTTCAGGTGCCACCGACATGGCCCGCTACCAAGGACTGTGGGCTCTCCTTCTCCGTGGCCGACGTGAGTAAGACATTTAAGCGTGTTAACCCTCGCAAGGCTGCCAGCCCAGACGGCATCCCTAGCCGCGTCATCAAGCATGCGCTGGAGTGTTTACGGACATATTCAATCTCTCCCTATCCCAGTCTGCTGTCCCCACTTGCTTCAAGATGTCAACCATTGTTACTGTACCCAAGAAAGCAAAGGTAACTCAACTAAATGACTATCTCCCCGTAGCTCTCACTTCTGTCATAATGAACTGCTTTGAGAGGCTAGTTAAGGATCATATCACCTCTACCTTACCTGAGACCCTAGACCCACTTAAATTTGCTTACCGCCCCAATAGATCCACAGACGATGCAATAATAATAATAATATGCCATTTAGCAGACGCTTTTATCCAAAGCGACTTACAGTCATGCGTGCATAAATTTTTTTGTGTATGGGTGGTCCCGGGGATCGAACCCACTACCTTGGCGTTACAAGCGCCGTGCTCTACCAGCTGAGCTACAGAGGACCACTCAATCGCCATCGCACTGCACACTGCCCTATCCCATCTGGACAAAAGGAATACCTATGTAAGAATGCTGTTCATTGACTATAGCTCAGCATTCAACACCATAGTACCCTCCAAGCTCATCATTAAGCTTGGGGCCCTGGGTCTGAACCCCGCCCTGTGCAACTGGGTCCTGGACTTCCTGACGGGCCGCCCCCAGGTGGTGAAGATAGGAAACAACACCTCCACTTCGCTGATCCTCAACACAGGGGCCCCACAAGCGTGCGTGCTCAGCCCCCTCCTGTACTCTCTGTTATCCCATGACTGCGTGGTCACACACGCCTCCAACTCAATCATCAAGTTTGCAGACGACTCAACAGTAGTAGGCTTGATTACCAACAATGACGAGACTACCTACAGAGAGGAGGTGAAGGCCCTGGGAGTGTGGTGCCAGGAAAATAACCTCTCCCACAATGTCGACAAAACAAAGGAGCTGATCGTGGACTTCAGGAAACAGCAGAGGGAGCACGCCCCCCTCCACATCGACGGGACCGCTGTGGAGCAGTTGGAAAGCTTCAAGTTCCTCAGCGTACACATCACTGACGGTCTGAAATGGTCCACCCACACAGACAGTGTGGTGAAGAAGGCGCAACAGCACCTAAAACCCTCACAAACTTTTAGAGATGCACAATTTAGAGCATCCTGTCGGGCTGTATCACCGCCTGGTACGGTAACTGCACCGCCCGCAACCGCAGGGCTCTTCAGAGGGTGGTGCGGTCTGCCCAACGCATCACCGGGGGCAAACTACCTGCCCTCCAGGACACCTACAGCACCCGATGTCACAGGAAGGCCAAAAAGATAATCAAGGACAACAACCACCCGAGCCACTGCTTGTTCACCCCGCTATCATCCAGAAGGCGAGGTCAGTACAGGTGCATCAAAGCTGGGACCGAGAGTCTGAAAAACAGCTTCTATCTCAAGGCCATCAGACTGTTAAATAGCCATCACTAGGAGGCGTCCACCCGGTTATGTAACCCTGCACCTTAGAGGCTGCTGCCCCATATACATAGACTTGAAATCACTTGCCACTTTAATAATGGAACACTAGCCACTCTAATAATGTTTACATATTTTTGCTTTACTCATCTCATATGTGTATACTGTATTCTATTCTACTGTATTTTAGTCTATGCCACTCCGACATTGCTCATTCTAATATTTCTATATTCCTTAATTCCATTATTTTACTTTTAGATTGTGTGTATTGTTGTGAATTGTTAGATATACTGCACTGTTGGAGCTAGAAACAAGCATTTCGCTACACCCGCAACAACATCTGCTAAACATGCGTATGTGACAAATAAAATGTGTTTTGATTTGATTTGCACCATTCAAACCCTCAACCCTTTTAACAGCTGCTGCATATGAAATGCTCTGGACAGCCCTGACTTTGGCCACCTCATTCTCTTTCACCCTTGTTGGACATTCCAAAGACGTGGCTTCATGGTTCCCACCACAATTACAACATGTCACATTTTCATCACTTTAATAACACATGATATGATCTTTTCCACAACTTGGACATATCGGCTTCTCCCTTCTGCAAACACTTGAAACATGACCAAAAGCTTTACAATGATCACACTGCATTGGTCTTGGGATAGATGCTCTGACTCTGTAGTTAATATACCCTAACTGCACTTGAGTAGGGAGAGACTCCATATCAAAAAACCAAAGAACAGATAGACTCTTCACTTTTTCTTCATTCACCACACGATTCATCCGACGAGCATCAATCACTCCAGGAATATGTTTTATCTCTTCAGCATCAACTTCCCACGAGACTCCAGATATAACTGGATATAACTTTCGAAACAAAGCCTCCTTCACTCATGCTGCCAAACATGCCCTCGTAAAACTGACTATCCTACCGATCCTTGACTTCTGCGATGTCATTTACAAAATAGCCTCCAACACTCTACTCAGCAAATTGGATGTAGACTATCACAGTGCCATCCGTTTTGTCACCAAAGCCCCATATACTACCCACCATTGTGTAGTATGTACGATCTCGTTGGCTGGCCCTCACTACATATTCGTCGCCAAACCCACTGGCTCCAGGTCATCTATAAATCACTGCTAGGCAAATCTCCGCCTTATCTTAGCTCATTGGTCACCATAGCAACACCCACCCGTAGTCTGCGCTCCAGCAGGTATATCTCACTGGTCATCCCCAAAGCCAACACCTCCTTTGGCCGCCATTCCTTCCAGTTCTCTGCTGCCAATGACTGGAACGAACTGCAAAAATCTCTGAAGCTGGAGACTCTTATCTCCCTCACTAACTTTAAGCATCAGTTGTCAGAGCACCTTACTGATCACTGCACCTGTACACAGCCCATCTGAAATTAGCCCACCCAACTACCTCATCCCCATATTGTTAGTTATTTTGCTCATTTGCACCCCAGTATCTCTATTTGCACATCATCTCTTGCACATCTATCATTCCAGTGTTAATACTAATTGTAATTATTTTGCACTATTGCCTATTTATTGCCTTACCCCCATATTGCACACACTGTATATATATTTTCTGCTGTATTTTTGACTTTATGTTTTGTTTTACCCCATATGTAACTCTGTGTTGTTGCTGTTGTTATCGCACTGTTTTGCTTTATCTTGGCCAGGTCGCAGTTGTAAATGAGAACTTGTTCTCAACTGGCTTACCTGGTTAAATAAAGGTGAAATAAAAAATAAAAATAAAATAACCCCTTGAGGTGTGCTCTATTCCTAAGCGACACACACGACACCTCAAACTTTTCAATTCGGGTGAGACACAACACACGTTCCTTCTGATCTGCATCTGAAAAAAAAATCTAAACAAGCCCGCCTCTCGTGATTCTCACAGCCTTCACTCTACCCAGCACTCTCTCCACCAGTTTGAATATCTCAAATATTTTCCTCAAGATTGGTAATTCGATCAGCTGCTCCTCATTAACAAACCGTCCTCCTACTAGATACGAAGGGACATTCTCTTCACTGTACCCTACTTGGCTCCGTTTTCCATTATTTTGGACAATACTCCAATTCTCATTGATTCTACTGCCATACACGTGGTCTGCGGTTGTGAGGCTGGCTGGACCTACTGCCAAATTCTCTAAAACAACATTCTAGGCGGCTTATGGTAGAGAAATGAACATTAAATTCTCTGACAACAGCTCTGGTGGACATTCCTGCAGTCAGCATGCCAATTGCACGCTCCCTCAAAACTTGAGACATCTGTGGCATTGTGTTGGGTGACAAAACTGCACATTGTAGAGTGGCCTTTTATTGTCCCCAGCACAAGGTGCACCTGTGTAATGATCATGCTGTTTAATCAGCTTCTTGATATGCCACACCTGTCAGGTGGATGAATTATCTTGACAAAGGAGATATGCTCACTAACAGGGATGTAAACAAATTTGTGCAAAAAAAATTGAGAGAAATAAGCTTTTTGTGCATAAGGAACATTTCTTGGATGTTTTATTTTAGCTCATGAAACATGGGACCAACACTTTTCATGTTGCGTTTATATTTTTGTTTTGTGTACATCTGTTCAAAATGTTTTTGTATTTAGAATAAAAAAAATATACACTGCTCAAAAAAATAAAGGGAACACTTAAACAACACAATGTAACTCCAAGTCAATCACACTTCTGTGAAATCAAACTGTTCACTTAGGAAGCATCACTGATTGACAATAAATTTCACATGCTGTTGTGCAAATGTATTGGACAACAGGTGGATATTATAGGCAATTAGCAAGACACCCCCAATAAAGAAGTGGTTCTGCAGGTGGTGACCACAGACCACTTCTCAGTTCCTATGCTTCCTGGCTGATGTTTTGGTCACTTTTGAATGCTGGCGGTGCTTTCACTCTAGTGGTAGCATGAGACGGAGTCTACAACCCACACAAGTGGCTCAGGTAGTGCAGCTCATCCAGGATGGCACATCAATGCGAGCTGTGGCAAGAAGGTTTGCTGTGTCTGTCAGCGTAGTGTCCAGAGCATGGAGGCGCTACCAGGAGACAGGCCAGTACATCAGGAGACGTGGAGGAGGCCGTAGGAGGGCAACAACCCAGCAGCAGGACCGCTACCTCCGTCTTTGTGCAAGGAGGAGCAGGAGGAGCACTGCCAGAGCCCTGCAAAATGACCTCCAGCAGGCCACAAATGTGCATGTGTCTGCTCAAACGGTCAGAAACAGACTCCATGAGGGTGGTATGAGGGCCCGACGTCCACAGGTGGGGGTTGTGCTTACAGCCCAACACCGTGCAGGACGTTTGGCATTTGCCAGAGAACATCAAGATTGGCAAATTCGCCACTGGCGCCCTGTGCTCTTCACAGATGAAAGCAGGTTCACACTGCACATGTGACAGACGTGACAGAGTCTGGAGACGCCGTGGAGAACGTTCTGCTGCCTGCAACATCCTCCAGCATGACCGGTTTGGCGGTGGGTCAGTCATGGTGTGGGGTGGCATTTCTTTGGGGGGCCGCACAGCCCTCCATGTGCTCGCCAGAGGTAGCCTGACTGCCATTAGGTACCGAGATGAGATCCTCAGACCCCTTGTGAGACCATATGCTGGTGCGGTTGGCCCTGGGTTCCTCCTAATGCAAGACAATGCTAGACCTCATGTGGCTGGAGTGTGTCAGCAGTTCCTGCAAGAGGAAGGCATTGATGCTATGGACTGGCCCGCCCGTTCCCCAGACCTGAATCCAATTGAGCTCATCTGGGACATCATGTCTCGCTCCATCCACCAACGCCACGTTACACCACAGACTGTCCAGGAGTTGGCGGATGCTTTAGTCCAGGTCTGGGAGGAGATCCCTCAGGAGACCATCCGCCACCTCATCAGGAGCATGCCCAGGTGTTGTAGGGAGGTCATACAGGCACGTGGAGGCCACACACACTACTGAGCCTCATTTTGACTTGTTTTAAGGACATTACATCAAAGTTGGATCAGCCTGTAGTGTTGTTTTCCACTTTAATTTTGAGGGTGACTCCAAATCCAGACCTCCATGGGTTGATACATTTGATTTCCATTGATCATTTTTGTGTGATTTTGTTGTCAGCACATTCAACTATGTAAAGAAAAAAAGTATTTAATAAGATTATTTCGTTCATTCAGATCTAGGATGTGTTGTTTAAGTGTTCCCTTTATTTTTTTTGAGCAGTGTATATATTAATTGAAGTCATTCTTTTTTTTTTACTTCAAGCAGGTTGTTATAAAATCAGATAAAATCTCTTTCATATCATGATTCATACAGTGAGAAATCTGACAGATTTAGTCTTTACTCTTATACAAAACACCCTCAATTTGATGTAGGCTAGAATTACAATATGATAACCACAATATGATTTTATTCATTCATTTTATTCAACATAACCTTTAAGTCATTGCACTTACAAGCGCCTATAAGAAAATATCAAAAAGCATTTGGTTAAGAAATGCATTATTCATATAAAAACATATATCCCGTATTCAACATTCAATGTATTCAAGTCAATTGTTATGGTATCTACCTCAATGCACAAATTATTCAGCCATGTTAGACAAATGATGACAGTGGCCTACATAGAAAACAAGAAAACATGCAAGCAACATCTAATTTTACTCGTGTAAAAATGTCACATCCCCGTCACAGTTTTCTCACATTATTCCCTTGCGTAGTCTACATATACATTTAGTATAGAGGACTGACAAACAAGTAGGTTCCTCTCTGATAAAATAAATTAAGCCCCTTACCACATAGGCAAACAATGTTTTAAAGTGAACAGATTATACTTTTGCACTCCAGTGCTTATTCAGTGAATTATAGTAACAATGGTCTATGCCAGAATATAAATGGCCTTTTCCAATATATGCACTGGGCATAGGAAATCCACAATAAAAAAGACTGCAATTTTGCTATTTTTTTATTTTATTTCTGGCCACTCATATATTTTGCTATTGTGAAATTCCTATGTATATGCTCAGCAGGAAATGTCAATTAAATATAAATAAAGTACAATTCTGAAACGCATCACAGTGTGCCATGTCATGAATCGCTGTAATTCATTTGTTAGGTCATCACTCATAAAGCTACAGTAAATGCCATATTTCATAAGGAACCGTCTAAAAACATGTTCAGAACCCCCTTTTTTCCTCTGTAGGTTTGTCTGTAGGCTACTCTAGGAGTATGAGAGGATGCTATGTATCTGCCTAGATCTTTCTGTCTGGCTCAAGGCTGTTGCTGGTACTGGCTCTCTGTTGCGGTGTAGAAATCCTCCAGGACACTCTGCAGGTACTCAAAGGTTGGACGGTCCTCGGGCTTGTTCTTCCAGCACTCCAACATGACGTCATAGAGCTCCTGGGGACAGCTGTCGGTGCGCTGCATGCGGTAGCCTCTCTCCAGGGAGCGGATCACTTCTGGGTTCGTCATCCCTAGATGACAGAGCCAGCACAGAAGCACATCATTATAAAGGGGGGGAGAGGGTGAACCTTACACTTTATTCATTTCATTCATCATTCAATTAACATACAGTACAAGTACAGCAGAGTACATGTTCTCATTCAGGTCCTCTGACCTGGATATGGTGTGCGTCCATAGCTGATGATCTCAGTCAGTAGGATGCCAAAGGACCAGACGTCTGATTTGATGGTGAAGGAGCCGTAGTTGATTGCCTCCGGGGCCGTCCACTTGATGGGGAACTTTGCTCCTGTTAGGGAACAACAGTATGCTTTCTTACTGTACGTCTGCTGCCCCCTGCTGGCACTGAAATATATTACAGCAGCTTGTCTCAACATATTGCTTTCTACTCCAAACCATGTCACTCATTCACTTCAACACACTTTCCTCTGACACAATGATATCTTTCCCTTCTGATACAATCATGGCTCTCACTTCCTTGTTCCAACTCTGACTTCCCTCACTAATTGTTGTTCCAAACCACACCCCGATCTGAAAGCCTTCTAACTTTACTCTGATGTACTAATATTTGTTAACTCAGCTGTCATGTCACAGTCATTTGAATCCATTATGTGGCACAGACATGTTCCTCAAGTGGATAATGCCAGATGCTGATATTACCTTCCCTGGCTGTGTACTCATTGTCCTCAATGATTCGGGCGAGGCCAAAGTCAGCGATCTTGCACACCAGAGCCTTGGAGACCAGGATGTTGGCGGCTCGCAGGTCCCGGTGGATATAGTTCCTCTGCTCGATGTAGGCCATACCTTCTGCAATCTATGGACAAAGACATGGTTGGATGTCCGCAGACAGCAGGAAAGGTGGTCCTCCAGAAGCAGGAGCATGGGGGGTTTCTAATAATTCATCTCCCAAGTGCTCTCAATGATTTATTGTGCAATATATCTATTGTTTTCAAGTATAGTTTCTAACGCCTCCCCTTAGGTTCTGCTACGGGATAATAAAATAAGCAGTTAAAATAATGATAACGATAGCTATACTGGGACCATCTGGGTCCCTTTAAACTTCCAACTACCATCAGGCTTTATAATTCATCTCTCATCCCCTCTCCCTCTCTCACTCCTTCTATCGTTCTTCCTTTCTTTCGTTCTTCCTTTCTTTCTTTCTTTCTTTCTTTCTTTCTTTCTTTCTTTCTTTCTTTCTTTCTTTCTTTCTTTCTTTCTTTCTTTCTTTCTTTCTTTCTTTCTTTTTTCTCTCTCTCACACGGGTATATAGACACAAACTGACTGACATATTCAATCCATATCTCTAAAGTTCAGTGCTATAGCGCTATTCAAATTTAAAGGCAACGTTCCCGTGTTGGTGGAGACCGCGTTCAGGGTAAACGCTGCATATGTCGGCTCAATCGGAAATAACCTTTACATTTCTGTCGCAACTAGATAAGCCTTATCTGTGTACCAATCTCAGTGGAATAATTTAACATAAATCATAGCAGATTTAAATCTGACAATGTCTTCCTGTTCCCTTCTCTTTAAATTATCCTCTCTCTTTCTGTAATTCGACTCCTCATACAGTGGGGAAAAAAAGTATTTAGTCAGCCACCAATTGTGGGAGTTCTCCCACTTAAAAAGATGAGAGAGACCTGTAATTTTCATCATAGGTACACGTCAACTATGACAGACAAAATGAAAAAGAAAAATCCAGAAAATCAAATTGTAGGATTTTTTATGAATTTATTTGCAAATTATGGTGGAAAATAAGTATTTGGTCAATAACAAAAGTTTCTCAATACTTTGTTATATACCCTTTGTTGGCAATGACACAGGTCAAACGTTGTCTTTAAGTCTTCACAAGGTTTTCACACACTGTTGCTGGTATTTTGGCCCATTCCTCCATGCAGATCTCCTCTAGAGCAGTGATGTTTTGGGGCTGTCGCTGGGCAACACCGACTTTCAACTCCCTCCAAAGATTTTCTTAGGGGTTGAGATCTGGAGACTGGCTAGGCCACTCCAGGACCTTGAAATGCTTCTTACGAAGCCACTCCTTCGTTGCCCGGGCGGTGTGTTTGGGATCATTGCCATGCTGAAAGACCCAGCCACGTTTCATCTTCAATGTCCTTGCTGATAGAAGGAGGTTTTCACTCAAAATCTCACGATACATGGCCCCATTCATTCTTTCCTTTACACGGATAAGTCGTCCTGGTCCCTTTGCAGAAAAACAGCCCCAAAGCATGATGTTTCCACCCCCATGATTCACAGTAGGTATGGTGTTCTTTGGATGCAACTCAGCATTCTTTGTCCTCCAAACACGACGAGTTGAGTTTTTACCAAAAAGTTATATTTTGGTTTCATCTGACCATATGACATTCTCCCAATCCTCTTCTGGATCATCCAAATGCACTCTAGCAAACTTCAGACGGGCCTGGACATGTACTGGCTTAAGCAGGGGGACACGTCTGGCACTGCAGGATTTGAGTCCCTGGCGGCGTAGTGTGTTACTGATGGTAGGCTTTGTTACTTTGGTCCCAGCTCTCTGCAGGTCATTCACTAGGTCCCCCCGTGTGGTTCTGGGATTTTTTCTCACCTTTCTTGTGATCATTTTGACCCCACGGGGTGAGATCTTGCGTGGAGCCCCAGATCGAGGGAGATTATCAGTGGTCTTGTATGTCTTCCATTTCCTAATAATTGCTCCCACAGTTGATTTCTTCAAACCAAGCTGCTTACCTATTGCAGATTCAGTCTTCTCAGCCTGGTGCAGGTCTACAATTTTGTTTCTGGTGTCCTTTGACAGCTCTTTGGTCTTGGCCTTAGTGGAGTTTGGAGTGTAACTGTTTGAGGTTGTGGACAGGTGTCTTTTATACTGAAAACAAGTTCAAACAGGTGCCATTAATACAGGTAACGAGTGGAGGACAGAGGAGCCTCTTAAAGAAGAAGTTACAGGTCTGTGAGAGCCAAAAATCTTGCTTGTTTGTAGGTGACCAAATACTTATTTTCCACCATAATTTGCAAATAAATTCATAAAAAATCCTACAATGTGATTTTCTGGATTTCTTTTTCTCAATTTGTCTGTCATAGTTGACGTGTACCTATGATGAAAATTACAGGCCTCTCTCATCTTTTTAAGTGGGAGAACTTGCACAATTGGTGGCTGACTAAATACTTTTTTCCCCCACTGTATTCCATTTCAGTATCTTTCAAAAAAAAAATATTCTCTCACCTCACTTCACTCTAAAATCTACATACAACAGATGGCATAAACATACACGCTCACAGATAAGCATGCGTTCATAAGTTCTGCTTTACTGTTAATAAGTTCCTTATTGCCTCTGTTTATCTGCAGCAACAGGTGTACAAATGGAAATACTGTATGATCAGGTTTCAAACTGAAATGTTGGATTGTGTTGTGTCCAATACTGTCAAAAATAATTTCACATCACAATATTGTTGAACAGCAAACATTGGCGTGAAGAATTTTGGTTTAGAAACACGTTCTGCCACACACCTTCTTCTGCCAAGCTAAATACAGGATTTGAATATTGAAATGCTGCCTACAATAGGAAAAACATAGAACAAAGGCATGAAACAGAAGAGCATCCAAATGAGTGGCTTGCTATTGTCAGTCACTGGGCATAACAAGACCAAAGCATTCTCCTTTTTCTTTGGTTCTGGTGTTAGTGTCACACTTTTCCCTTCTACCACAGTAGAAGACTGGAAGAATATAAACAGTAGAACACTGGAAGAATATAAAACCATACAATTCAACAAAATCCAAACTGACAGTTTAACTTTGACATAACTGAATCTCACCTGTGCTGAGAAATCAATGAGTTTGGGGAGTTGAACACGGTTCCCCTCGTCACTCTTCAAGAAGTCAAGCAAACTGCCTAAACACACACACACGCACGCACGCACGCACGCACCCACACACACACACACACACACACACACACACACACACACACACACACACACACACACACACACACACACACACACACACACACACACACACACACACACACACACACACACAAGCACACACATGCACAGAAAAGCACACACAAAAATAGTAAATGACAGAGATACACTGATGTATCGTAATGTAAATGTATATAAAATATCAAACGGGTGTACACACCCTTCTCCATGTACTCTGTGATGATGTAGATGGGTTCCTCTTTGGTAACCACAGCGTTCAGACGGACCAGCTTGTCGTGCTGCAGAGCCTTCATCAGGTTGGCCTCGTCCAGGAAAGCCTCCACAGACATGGTGCCAGGCTTCATGGTCTTCACTGCCACCTTAGTGTGCTTGTTGTATGTAGCTACAGAAAAAGACACAAAGCAAACCACATTACCTATGCTAGCTCAGTTTACAGCTCCACCAAGCAAGATGTTTTCAGAATAAATATCAACTCATACTGATCTCCCAGTATTGGTCTGAACATAACCTTCTCAGAATGACCGAGTAAGAACTTTAAATGACATGGAGCTCACCCATCCAGACCTCTCCAAACTGGCCAGCCCCGAGCCTCCTGTCCAGTTTGAGGGAATCCCGAGGGATCTCCCAGGCATCCTTCTCCCAGGGCTTCTGGGGCTTGGGACTGAGGCAGGGGCTGGTCAAGGCCTGACACAGACCGTCTCCCTGCTCTGTAGGAAACAAACACATCCAGTAAGACATCCACACCCAAAGCTCTGAATCCTACAGGACAATTAATACCATTAGCTGAATGTATCATTGAACTGTACATAGCACACATTTTAAACCCATAGAAAGTCAGTACTGCTGGAGGCCAAATACACGATGTGTCCGTTTTCAGAACAGGCAGCCAGCAGAGGGGGCTGTTCATCTCCAACGTCCACAATCAACTTTAGTAGCAGTGGACACTAGTGCCTTCAAATTCAGAGCCAGTTCCACTGCTATATTTTACTGATTTAGACCTGGGACACCAGGTGGGTGCAAGTAACTATCAGGTAGAACAGAAAACCAGCAGTACTCCGGACCTCGTAGGGCAGTGTTTCTTTTAATCCTGGTCCTGGGGACCTCCGGGGGTGAACCTTTTTGGCGTTTTCCTTAGCACTACACGCCTGATTCAAATAATCAAAGCTTGATGATGAGTTGATTATTTGAATTAGGTGTGTAGTGCTAGGGCAAAGAACAAAAATGTGCACCCCTTGGGGTCCCAATGACCAGGATTGGGAAACACTGTCTTAGGTTAATAAGATTTGAATAGCCCTTCTCTAGTGTATTATGGATGGCTGTGATGTTGGCACTCACTCTTATAGTGGCCGACCAGTTCCTGCAGGGTGGTGAAGGTGATGCGTGGGGAGATGTAGAAGCCACCGTTGTCCAGCGTACGGATCTTGTAATGCTTGACTGTGTCTCCTGATTGGGAATCACTGTCCCTTACGGATAGGGAGTAGCTGCCTGTAGCAGGAAGGAGAGACGGCTTGCTAAAGTCTGAAAGTGCGCTTGTTTAATGTGTATGTCTAAGAGCTTTTGAACTTGCTCACCCTTGGTGGTCTCACTGTCACGGATCATAAACGATCCCATTTTGTTTCCTGATGCCAGCAGCTGCCTCTCTGCATCTTTCCTGCTCACTCCTTTAAAGAACCACCTGGGGGATGGGAAAGTTATATCAGACTAATTCCTTTGAGCAGCTTCTACTCACACACTACACTGGAGAACATACTTACTCTTCGGTTTCAAGGCTGTCTATGGCTACATAGTTACTGGGGATGAAGCCTTCCTGGCCTGTGCTGATTAACTGGGCTCTCCACCATTCTCCAGACCTACAGAAGAGAGAGAGAGAGGAGAGAGAGAGAGAGAGAGAGAGAGAGAGAGAGAGAGAGAGAGAGAGAGAGAGAGAGAGAGAGAGAGAGAGAGAGAGAGAGAGGGACGGACAGACGAACGGACGGACGGACGGACGGACAGACAGACAGACAGACAGACAGACAGACAGACAGACAGACAGACAGACAGACAGACAGACAGACAGACAGACAGACAGACAGACAGACAGACAGACAGACAGACAGACAGACAGACAGACAGACAGACAGACAGACAGACAGACAGACAGACAGATTGTGAGAGGTGAGGGAATAGGTATTATGGGTATTATAGGTATTATAGGTATTTTAGGTATTCAGTGCTCTGTATGGGTATGAATGCATCATGTTTATGTATAAATGTCAGATACACTCACTCCTGTAAGATTTTAAGCTTGTCTCCCTTCTTGAAGCCCAGATCTCCATCATTTATACCCTCATAGTCATACAGTGCAATGGCAATGCTCTCAGGACCTGGGGGGGGGAGGGGGCAGAGAATGTAAGTGTGTGTGTGTGTGTGTGTGTGTGTGTGTGTGTGTGTGTGTGTGTGTGTGTGTGTGTGTGTGTGTGTGTGTGTGTGTGTGTGTGTGTGTGTGTGTGTGTGTGTGCGTGCGTGTGTAAAAATGCAAAAATGTAAAATGTAATGTGCGTGTGTGTGTGTCTGTGTGCATGCACACATATGACAAAGAGAGACTTTGTTTTTTCCATCAAGTGCAACTCTTACATGATTAAAAACAACAACAACAGCGCTTTGCCTAGGTCACTTCCTGTCTGGCTGCTTTAGTGGTATAGCAGTGGAGAGATCATCTGCTGTCTCGTGTCGTGAGGCTCTGAGTGGGGGCTATCTCAAAACCTACACGTTCTCACCTCTTTCACTTTCCATATGTGGCCTCAGCCACATAGTCTATAATTACATGGCAACAAACAATTGACAGTATGTAGTGTGCTGCTGGAAATACGGTGTGATGAAGCTGAGCACTGTAACAGTTCCTACGTCACAAATTCAAGTGAGCCAAGTGAGTGCTGTAACTTCTCTGCGTCACACTCACCCTCAGAGGGGACTGGAGGGCCAGTGGAAATGGTTCTATTCTGTGAAAGACAGAAAGAGGTTTGAAGAGTTGAGGAGAACCATGGGAAATGTAGTATAGAAGCTGGGAGAAAGTGAGTGAAACATGAGAGGTCAAATGACAGATGAAGTAAAAGTGAGATAAATGGATAGAAAATAGGAATTCAAAACAGAAAGAGAGAAGAGACACCTTCCCCCAAATTATAATCATCTTTTTTTAAAACAACACCCTTGCCTTTGTTGCACTAACACTCACACTTGTCTTTTCTAACTGACTTTGCTGATAGCTGCTTTATTTATTTTTTTAATTTTTAAATGTTTAGTCATTTAGCTGACGCTCTTATCCAGAGCGACTTACAGTTAGTGAGTGCATACATTATTATTATTTTATTTCATACTGGCCCCCCGTGGGAATCGAACCCACAACCCTACCAACTGAGCTACATCCCTGCCGGCCATTCTCTCCCATACCCTGGACGACGCTGGGCCAATTGACTTACTATGACTGTGATATGTGGTTCTCACCTAGCTATGAACGCATTAAGTCCCTCTGGATGAGAGCGACTGCAAATGACTGAAATGTACATGCAAATTCAATGTCTGTTTAAACAATGATCACAAAATTAATTTCTGCGTTCAGTGGATGTGTTACTTCCCCTTCCTCATTCTAACAGCGCTTACAGTTGGTTTACAGTAAACACACAGGAAGTAATGACCACCCCAGACACCAAAGGAAACCCACTTATAGATCAGTCACTTACAGTGGGGAAAGAAAGTATTTAGTCAGCCACCAATTGTGCAAGTTCTTCCACTTAAAAAGATGAGAGAGGCCTGTCATTTTCATCATAGGTACACGTCAACTATGACAGACAAGATTGAGATTGTTTTTCTCCAGAAAATCACATTGTAGGATTTTTTATGAATTTATTTGCAAATTATGGTGGAAAATAAGTATTTGGTCACCTACAAACAAGCAATATTTCTGGCTCTCACAGACCTGTAACTTCTTCTTTAAGAGGCTCCTCTGTCCTCCACTCGTTACCTGTATTAATGGCTCCTGTTTGAACTTGTTATCAGTATAAAAGACACCTGTCCACAACCTCAAACAGTCACACTCCAAACTCCACTATGGCCAAGACCAAAGAGCTGTCAAAGGACACCAGAAACAAAATTGTAGACCTGCACCAGGCTGGGAAGACTGAATCTGCAATAGGTAAGCAGCTTGGTTTGAAGAAATCAACTGTGGGAGCAATTATTAGGAAATGGAAGACATACAAGACCACTGATAATCTCCCTCGATCTGGGGCTCCACGCAAGATCTCACCCCGTGGGGTCAAACTGATCACAAGAACGGTGAGCAAAAATCCCAGAACCACACGGGGGGACCTAGTGAATGACCTGCAGAGAGCTGGGACCAAAGTAACAAAGCCTACCATCAGTAACACATTACGCAGCCAGGGACTCAAATCCTGTAGTGCCAGACGTGTCCCCCTGCTTAAGCCAGTACATGTCCAGGCCCGTCTGAAGTTTTCTAGAGTGCATTTTGGATGATCCAGAAGAGGATTGGGAGAATGTCATATGGTCAGATGAAACCAAAATATAACTTTTTGGTAAAAACTCAACTCGTCGTGTTTGGAGGACAAAGAATGCTGAGTTGCATCCAAAGAACACCATATCTACTGTGAAGC